>NC_135504.1:50768837-50807440 GCF_052857255.1 Amblyomma americanum | reverse complement strand
TCTGGCTTTAGCTATAGTCAAGGTTCAACCACATTAAAAACGCGGGCAAGTGCCGCTGGACGGAGCGCTCGCGCTTCTCGGACATACGACAATCGGCAAGAGACGACTTTGCTATGATCACGAAGCACCGGAGGCACTAAAATAAACACTCTGGCGCTGTGCGTTTACACATTGCGGTCTTCATCAACTAATACCACCGGAATGAAGAAGGTGACCACGCGCGCGACGACGACAAAGCTCTTAAGGCGGCCGGCTGACGCTCGTTGCTTGGTGGCGGAACACGTTTAATAAACAGCCCTTTACGTGAGGCGTGCTGGAGAACTGCTCCTTGTGACCCCGTCCCTTGCCCTGCTGCTTCATCGATTATTTGTGCAAGAGCCTCTGTCGCCGGCGCTTCCAATGTCCTGGCCAATGAACCACCCTTCACTAATATCGAACTAACGAAGCCAGACGTGCCGACGACCCATTGCAAAGCAATACCATGGACCAACCATGGGCTAAACACAAGATTTCGTCCTACCACATTTTTTTTTCCATCAGGGGGGGGTCTAATGCTAACGAATTAACATGGCATAGTCTTATGCGTGGCTACGAGCTCACCAATGGCACTAAACTAGCAAACCTTAATTAGCTATATGATTAGTATCATTCCTAAATAACCAACGCCAGTCGCAGCAGACCATTTACTTCCGATAAAATTTTTCGTTCTATTTCAACCACCCCTATTTTTGCGAATTTTCTAAAATACTCGCTGAAACAACCCGGCATAAAAGTCCTCAACAATGGGAAACACGCTTCATGAATGCTCATGCTTCATCAATGGCAAACACGCTTAATCAATGTTTCTGCTTCATCAATGGGAAACACGCTTCGTCCACGTTTCTGCTTCATCAACGGGAACACGCCAACGTGGTTCCGGCGGCAGACACTATATGTGCACATGTCAAGCACTAGAATGCGTATTCACTTCAGCACTTTATACCCTCGTCTCACTAAACGGCCAGTGGCCTCATTAACATGGCACAGCGCAACGCGGGAAATAACTGCGGTCGTTTGCACGTAGTCAGGCATCCCGCGCCGAAACCTATATAACGTGCATGTCCGCGCCGGTGTGCGGATCCTTTATCCACCCGCGGCGTCGGTATGCGGACACACGGATGTAAGATGCATTATGTAGGCGGGGGGTCGCTTCCGGCACGCACACATGTTTACATACCTGCATGATCGGCGTATACACATGCACGCCGGCGGTAAATACCCGCTTCCGCGGAAAGATGATCGCCCGCCGCCGCCGACCCACATGGGCGGCGACCGCATCCCGGGCCTCCATGTCAGCTGGGCAAATAATCCCGCCCAATAATCGGACTGTGGAATACCCACAGGCGTACGTAAAGACATCAGTGCAGGCTTATTCGGATTTGACAATCGCGTATCCTTCCTACGTCTGCGTGAAAAAAAAAAAAAACGAGCTCGTTCTCCCGGCAGCTTCCCGTGGCACTTTCCCCTACCTGTGACAATTTTTTTTTTTCTGCCAGAACAAGGAAATAGCACTTCCGCCAAATTATTTCCGGGCCACTAGCTCCTGATAGATTCGGGACCATATCCCGTGATAACTTCCTGGGACAATCTTCCTAGAGAGATATATATATGGGACATTTTCCCACGCGACATTCATGGGGCACTTTCCCAATAGACATTCATGGGGCACTTTCCCAGAAGACATTCACGGGGCAGTTTCCCAGAAGACATTCACGGGGCACTTTCCCAGAAGATATTCATGGAGCACTTTCCCAGGAGACATTCACGGGGCACTTTCCCAGGAGACCTTCATGGGGCACTTTCCCAAGAGACATTCATGGGGCACTTTCTCAAGAGACATTCACTGGGAACTTTCCCAAGACAGATTCATGAGACAGTTTCCCAAGAGATATTAATGGGGAACTTTCCCTTGAGTGTGTCGCGAAGCACTTAAGACAGATTTTCTGACAGATTCATCGGATACTTTCCCCTGACATTCCCGCGGCAGTTTCGCTAGCAGTTTCCCGTAAGTTTCCTGTGGGTAATTTACTGGGACAGCTTCCTGTGGAGGTTTAGTCTCATCGGGCAGTTCCCTGCAGGTGGGATGCGCTCAAGCCTTGATTATGATAGCGGCCGTTGCACCAGCCATATACACACACACACAGATCACAAGAATGACCAATCGGTTTATCGCCACCTGCTTTGACCTGCATCGTTCACCTTTAATAACAAAAAAAAAAAACAACGACGCATTCGACTAAGTGTCAAAGGCATTGACATAGCTGCCTGGAAGTGAATGGCACGGTACGGTCTAACCCTAGAAATACACATAAAAAAGAAGAAAGTACTAAATGTTATCGCGGCTTCATTATAAAAAAAAAACGCCGCTGGCGCAGAAACGTGTATATCATTTCCTGGCCTTTTCTTTTTTTTTATTCGAGAAGTGTGCCATGAGGCTTAAGTTGAAAAAGGAAAGGGGGGGAAGGAATGCACGGGATTGAAAGTTAAAAGAAGGAGTGAAGAACCGTTGCGCTGAGGTAGTCGCAGAGGTTGTTAATGAAACGGTTGTCCATTGTCCACTTCACGTAGTCACTTTCGCGGTTCCACCGCAGGCCCACCTCCCTGAGGAGCCGTTTTCTGATAGCAGCCGTCGCTGGGCACGTCCACAACAAGTGCCGCACATCACATATGTCCGGTGCAGCGCCACAGTGAGGGCACCTGTCAGGTAGTGGCAGATCTTTGGCACGCCACCGATGACGGACAGATGGTGTCAGAGCCGCCCCTGCCCGATTCCGGCGCACGGATACCTCCTCCTGCCGAGTAAGACTACGGGGGAGAGGGTGCGAACACGGAGGAATTAGAGCGCGTGTTCGCTGGCGCAGAACTTCGGAATCGGAAACGTGGGACAGGAACTGATCTGGGGGAAGAGGGGAAGGTGGCGGATCGTCTAATGTATGAAGATGAGTCATAGCATCCGGTTGAATGTTATGTGGATCCTGGGCATGGCCGCCAATCCAGTGTATGCGCACAGGACATGTATACTTTGCGCAGAGCACATGAATAGATTGTGAAATCTGGAACGTTCGTCGAACAGCCTTCAGCTGTTTAAGGGCGGCGCGGGAGTCGGTGTAAATGTGAACTGTATTGAATGTTGGAACGAGCGGAAGGGAAGCAATGGCATTATAAATGGCTTGAAGTTCCAATGCCAGGCGATTGCACGTATCCGCAGTATACGTCGCGCGAGAGTTGAGATGCGGATGAGATGGACTATACACAGCAGTAACTCCCCTCTCTGCAGAATGTGATGCATCCGTGTATAATATGCACCCTTCAGGCAGATACGCTGCTGATACCGACGGGGAAACAGTGGGGCGATTGTCAGTGAGCTGGCAATAGGACCACGGTGGAAGTGTCTTTAAACGATGAAGTTTGAGAGACTGTTTTCGAGCTCTATTTGCCACCCGTTGGTCGATGATTTCACTATGGTACAAAAGCTCCGCTTTCATGAAAGGCAGTTTTTTTTTTTTTGTTAGAGCGCGATAACCGATCGAGACCAGAGGAACCCGGAGCAGCCCGTTCGTCCAGGCAGCGAATCGAAAGCGCAACGCAAAGTGGCAAAACGCGCCACGCGCGCGACGGCGACCACGCTTCCAGCGGGACAGGGAGCGTCAGCTGATCCAACGCATGCCCGCAATTCCGCGAACGCGTGCCAAGGGGACGAAGAAGCCGACGCGAATAAAAGCGAAGCCCACGGGGCTTCCGACCGCAGCGACGCGTGCGAATAGCAGGGATAGAAGCGATGAGTCACGCACTCCCCCCCACCTCCAGTGCTTGCTTGCTTCTGCTCTGCTTGCACAGCACCGAATCGGACGGGCATGGAGCCAGGAAAGAGGGGGCCTTCCGGTGGCGGGTATCGCACCGTCACACAGCGCGGGTTGACGGCCTCTCTTCTCCGCGCGACACGCGGGCCACGCAACGATGGGCTCAAAGAAAAGCAGAGAGAGAGAGAGAGAAGGAAAGAGGATGAGCGAACGAAGAAGGAACCCGCACTCTGGGACTCTGGACGCAGCCGCGGCGAAGAGGAGACCGAAAGGAACGGTCAGCCGAGCGGAGCGTCACGGATATCCGCTTCCGGACGCGAAGTCAGCGGGCCTCCGGACCGAGACGCAACACCGGACGACAAAGCATGCACGGGGACGAGCGAACTCGGGGGGCGTGATTGCGCATGTGGAGAGTGTGTCCGGTCACGTGACGGGCAGGCAAGACCCACACGCAAGCAAATACCGCCGATATATCGAAGCCCTGTATATATGCGATTTAGACGCCAACTTCCCCTCGGAAGATCCCAGAAATATCAAATACTGAGCCACTTAAAGTTTCTGCCGGCGGTCGGTCGGCAGCAGCAAAGAAAATACGGCGACCACTGTTCATAAAACATCACCAACCCGACTACGCCCACTGTAGCAGGACAAAGGGCTCTCCCATGCACCTCTCCAATTGACCCTGTCCTGTGCAAGCTAGCTGCAGCCACGTTATCCCCGCACACTTATTTATCTCATCTGCACACTTGATATTTTAAGAGACCATCGGTTATCTTACCTTCGCATTACATGCCCTGCCCATTTCTTCTCGCTTTCGACTCCCTCGCCCACCCTGCTTACATTAGTAACCGCTGTTGCACAGTAAAGAGTGGTGTGACGTCACAGTATTCGCTTGAGTTTCGAAATCAATCATAAGGCAACCGCGATGTACTCACGTGAACATAAACGAACGGGTCCTCATTCGGGATACACACTTCCCACGGGGTCGAAAAGAACGATTCCGAGATCCGAGGCTAGTTCCTCCCAAAACAATTACTATCATCCGACTGCCGGAAACAACATTATCTCGATAGTCTCCAGCATTCTAGATTCCGAGCCCCGAGTCTGCAGAGGTAAGCTTTACCCGAGGCCGAAGCCGCGCTACCCGGAGCCCCAGCGCACACACAGGAGCCCTATGACATTAACAGCACCTCCTGGCTGTCATCAACACGCCTATAGTCGGATACAACTAAAGAACAAAGAGGCTTTTCCCCGTCAAAAGGTACCCTTCCATGAGATGGGGTCGGCCCACTCTAAATGAACCTGCTAGCGTGACATCCAGGCAGCGGTGAAAAAAATGCAGGGAGGGAATTACTCCTGAACGCAGAACAAAGGGTAGTAACCCTTTCATCTGCCGCACCCTGCATGGTCACGATAGCATGGACATGAGAATCGGCCGACGCCATTGGCTGGAAAGGCGTCCTTTGACAGGGCAAAGCCGCTTCGTCCTTGAGTTGTATGCGACTACAAGAGCGTACCTGCGCCGTGCCGCGCCATTTCCGTTAAGCGTTACACCACACCGACGCGTCGTCGACGGAGGGTCATCGCCCCGCGAGGTGTGGGTCGGGCTATAGCCGGAACGAGCCGAGCGCCAACACTCCCGCGAATCAGCGGATCCGAATTCCCTCCGGCATTTTGCTGCGCTGCATGCGAACGCAGATGGAATTAAGCGTTATTCGCTCTACGAGGAAAGGCATGCCGCTCCGCTGTGGCAAACAGGGTAACGCGTCGCTCCCTTGCAGCCTGACACGAAGGAGTACAGACACCTAAATTTTGGGCGCGCCTTTTCTTGTTTGTAATGATGCGTAAGGCTTTATTGTGCATGAACTACCACCTGATATTCTCCTAAGAACGCTAAATAATTTATAATCGCATTCCTTTTTCATGCTGTTTCGGATTCAACAGCCGAAAGAGGAATGTGACGTCAACGTGTACTTACAGGTCACGCGAGATGCGAAAAAACTGCAATATAATCGCTGCTTCCTCATTCGTGGTCATTATATCTCCTGAGGAAGGCTGGCTTCAGCACTGGAGTAAATTAAAACGATGAAGCAGCGATTATATGGACGTTTTTTCATGCCTCACGTGACACAAAAGCACTATGACGTCGCAGCCATCGCTTAGCTGTTCAAACCGAAACCGAAACAGCGTGAAAGAAAAAAATTCGATTATAAATTATTTAGCGGTTGTAGGCGAATGTCACACGGTGATTCATAAGGAGTAGTCTCTTCCGCATCAATGTAGAGAAGAAAACACGCCAGCAAAATTAGGTGTCTATACTGCTTTAATAGACAGTTTTAGTATAGCGTTTGCATTCTTTGCGTACGCAAGACGCAAGACTGTTGCGCACGCTAAATTCAAAGCGCGAACGACGCTTTTAGATGAGCGTTTGCGGACCGTTCCGCAACAGGCGCTCAGTGGACACACAACACCCAGGTTCAGCCACGTTTGGGTAAGTAGTTAGCGCCACCACACGTCAGAAAAAAAAAACTCTGGGGCCGATATGATCCAAACCAAGCCACGGCGGCCACGGCAAAGCAGGCGCTTTTTGCCGCCTGCTATTTCTTTGGCGGATGCAGGACGGCTAGAACTTGCAGATGGTTCCTCCAGCTTCCACGCCATGCCCTCAAGCCATACAAAAATGACACAAACGGCCGTTGCCATGACGATAGTGTAAACAGTCTGTTGTTAGGCTTACAGGCTTGAAAATAGACTGCTATCTCAAAATTACCGACAACTTATCACATATAACATTGTGCCCGAGTGAGATAGCAAGAAGCGGAAGCGAATGCAGCCATTCACAGCCAGGTGAGCGGCGAATAACGCAATGACGAGGTATTTTAGAATCGAAGCGGGCAAACAGGGTGCCGCCATGTTGCCTCCGTAAGCCCCGCAAAGACGACAGGCTATTTCCAGTAAATTGCGTGCGTACGCTAAACGCTAAGCTTCCTTTAGCGTTCTGCGCACGCGCATTCTACATACGCTATTTTATTGCGTACGCAAAGGTTTTGCGTACGCTATACTAAAACTGTCCAATAGACGCGAGGTATTCACGGATGAAGCGTCTGAATGCAACGCGCTCACAGACGGGACCCCAAGAAGAGCTTCCAGGAAAGCTCTTGGTGGCGCGCGAACAGAGCGTCACAGACGGCGATTCCCGAGAAGGAAAAGCGTTGCCCCTGGCGGTCATACCTCGCCAACTTTCCCTTTCATTTCGTCTCCCTTCGTGCGAACAGCGGGCGATCGATGGTTCTGCGGGCTCGCAAGTTCTCGGACGACTGCTTCAGGGAAGCCAAGAAGGAAAGAATGTCGGGAGAACACGAAATGATAGATGGGTATAGGAATAAATAACGAGAATGGACGTCTCTGTTTTCTCCAGCACTGAGCGTAACCATAAAACGCTATAAAAGACACACTGTTGCACGCACACCACCGAGCTACAGAGTCCTCCTTTTTAAAGATGCAGTGTATACTTATACACGCGGAGTTCTCGGCGCAGTATATAGTCAGACTCGACACACCCAAAAGCATCTTTCAGTAAAGCGCCTTCACTCGCCGCAGTTTTTGGCAAAGATGTGGACATACCGCGTGGTCCACACTTCCAACTTCACCCAGTCCGAAACCGGGTAAAAATGGGAGTAACTGCAACACTAACTCCCTAAGACTAGCGGTTACTCGCCCGGTCTGATCCAGTAATTGTACCGCGCCGTCGTAACCTCTCGCAGCTGGACCCAACCGTCGACTCTACAGAAAACCGCGGTTTCCCCGTCGCCTCCCATGCTGCCACCAACTGCTCTCTCTCTCTCCAATCCCCCTGCCCTTCCCCTACTTTCCTCTTTCCACCTCCTCTCTCCGCCGCTTTACACGCCAACGCCGGACTCTTTTTGCGGTAATGAAGGTTATAATGCTAACGCATTTGAGGAGGTGCCGTATATCGCACAGCGCATGGGCGCATTTTGCATTTCGCTGCCACTGAAATGCCGGCCGCTGCTTTCAACCCGCTTAGTTCTTATCCTGCAGGAGTGTCGCAATCGTGGTACGATGTCCTACCCGAAAAACCAGTCGCCGGCATTTTTTTTCTCCTTGCAACTCTAAGGAACGCTGTCCAGACTGTCGCATATAATCTGCCACTCTCGGGCAGAATGACATTATTGTGGGCATATTCGTGATCTACGTATGTCTGGGCGCACAGCGGCACATGCATGCTCCGTTCACGCACTTCCGGTCAGCTGGGACCGCTCCCGGAAACTGCGCGAGCGTCGTCGATTTGGCTCCGCATATTTTCGTGCACTTTTGCGAGGCACCGAGTGTGACACAACCGTGTTACGCAATTTCTCGGCAGTGACGCGACGACGGTGCGAAGGTGACAAAAAAAAAAAAACGCCTGCACGGCGAGACAGTCTCTCTTCGTCTTCTGCGAACCAGGATGCGCGCCCCTCCCCGCCCTTCACCGTACGTCGGCTTTTGCTTCGGCGTGCAGCGAGACGCCGACTTTCTTCGTGACGGAAGACCTGTCACCGCAGTCACGAGCCAGTTACGCACACCAACAGACAACCGCGGTTTGCGACTTACGCGCACTGCGGGGGTGCCCTTGACAGAAGCACGATGACGGGGCACGCTGTTTGTTTCGCAGATTGAAAGGAGCGAAAGAGAGAAAAGATACAGCACAAAACGAAAAAAAAAAAGCCGTGATTCACGGAGGCCATCCTTCGGAAAGGAGGGTCAGCTCGGAATAGACTTCGCTCACACTTGCGTCACGCGTTCGGCCCAATAGCTAATCCCATACATACTCAATGGAAACACGCCGACGGGGGTATCAGGCATTGCTGGAGTCGAACCCCACTTGCCAGAAATATTTTCGACTCCAACACACCCAGCCCATCTCGCGCCTTCCTGTAGCCAGATACAACTCAAGAAAAAAGCGACTTTTCCCCGACAAATGACTCCTTTCCAGCCAATGGCGTCGGCCGATTATCATGACTTTATACAAGCGTGACAATGCAGAGTGCGTCATGACAATGGAGGGAGGGGCCTATCCTCTGTCATCTGCCTCTCCCTGCATTGTCAAGCTGCTCATGAGAATTGGCCGACGCCATTGGCTGGAAGGCGGTCCTTTGACGGGGAAAAGCCACTTGGTTCCTGTGTTGGTATCCAACTGTATAATGCCTGCCTCAGGCCCTGCCAGGCATTATTGGCATCCACTAGCATTGAACGGCTGGCGTTACCTCCTACGGCCACAGGAATGCACCTCTGCATCGAACTTGTACAAGAACATTAGGTTAACTCTGGTGCATTTAGATATAGACGGTCAACTTGAGTCAACAGCAGCGCATTTGGGCAGGCAAAACCGGGGCGCGAGAAGAGATGATGGCGCTACAGGAACCACAGAGGGAGAGAGGGAGAGATAAAAGGCGATCCCGGACATCCGCGCAGCGGGTGCCCCATGCATTTGAATAGACAACAACCCCCGAGCGACACGCCGCCAAGGGTGTGACATTCCGTAGAGCCAATGGGGACGATTTTGAAATGCGACGGTGGCGGTGCCTGGAGTTGGCGGTAAAAACATAAATTGCTCAAAACTTTGCTCGCTATGCTTGCGCCGGTCGCTGTCGTCTGCTGCCACTGCGCTGCAGCGTTGCCCGCGGCGGCACTGGCGGCCGCAGACGCGTTGTGTCATTGACTCCAGCCGCGTTTGCTGCCAGATACCAGGATCGCTGCAATCGTTCCGACCGTGGCGACACTTATGGCGCGGACGCGCAACTTGCAACATGCCACAGCACTGACGCCGCTTCCGCAGGAGACCGCCACAATGCAATGCAGAGAAGAGGCGACGAACGCCTCAAATGGCGCAGAAGGAAACGGCCACGAAATGGCCGGAGTAAACAAGAAGACGTGCTTCGGGCCGCAGCAGTGTTATCGAAAAAAAATCGCTTAGAAAGAACTCCGCAAGAGCGAGATACCGCGGCGAAACCAGCGGGAGAAGCAGCGCAGTGTCTACAAAAAAAAAAACAGAAAAAAAAACGACACAGCAGCCGGAGAAGCGACAGAGGAGCCGACCAACCTCCAGGAGAAGCAAAAGGAAAGGAAAAAAAAAAGGAAAGCAAGCAGACGGCGAATAAACACAGACGCGCCGTCTGCATCGCCTCTCAAAAAAGGCGCCAGCGTCATCTGCTGGCCACCGCGCAAGAAGCAGAGGCTGCGTCCGGCTCAATTACGTCACTGCCTGAGGCGGAATTCCTCGCGTTACGCGCGCCTGGCCTGCCCTGCCCGTCCGGGAGCCCGACCTTGGCGTTGAGAGGGAGGGAACCAAGATCCCGGATGGTGGCCGACGAGGCGCTCCCGTCTCCGTTCTCTAATGGTCTCGGCCGGTGGCTGCGGTTTCTCGCACAAAGGGGGTCTCCTTCCTCACCCACTCTTATACGCAAGCCGCCATCCTTTCATTCGTCCGCTTTCTTACTATCTTTTCCCCCTTTCCCCGGCTGCGCATCGACGCTTTTCGAGCTCGCAACGATAGCCGGCAACCTTCTTCGGGACCTCGGGAGGAAGACGCCCAAAAGGCACCCTAATAAGAAAATTGCCCGGGAATTTCGAGCGCGCGCGAACTCGTCTCGGGCCCTTTTCAACGGCTCCTCCTGTACAACGAAAACGAGGTGGGATATTTCTGCGAGATTTCTCCTTAATGCGCTGGGTAGCACTTCGTCCCCCTCAGGGCAAGTGTTCACAGCGGAAATAGGCCCGGAAAAGGGTTGAAGGAACTCTACAAACAGCCGCGAGTGATGCTGCTAACATTCGCATAAGATAAAAAAAAGCGGTAAAAGAACACCAGTCCGCAGAGTGCTGAATGGACAAGGAATCGGCCAGACAGGAGCATCTTCAGGTTGGAGCCTAAAGTTCGAGCCGTGCCAGAGAGCACAGTGAAATGTAGGGATCTCTCGTCCAGTCAGGGCCAATGAAGACCACAATTAGAGCCTCAATTATTTAAGCACTATTGTGACTATTTTTCGATTAATTATTGCAGTAACTGAAGAGGTGGTTCACGTTGGTGTTTCGAAAGCTAGTATGGAGAGCGTTTCATGCGCTGGTTAAATTAGCAGAAAGAAAATTGGCGGTGGTTTAGCGCTGGTTAAACCTGGAGTGACGCGATAGCCACAGCTGGCCGTGTGGAACTTGGTCACGTGACCAACCACGTGACCACGTGACGTGATAAGCCACGGCGCCGCGCCGCCGGCAGCTGCTCCGCACCACGTGACCGACCACGCTGAAGGCTCGAAATGCTACCGTAATGTAGCTATCGATACATAAGTTCTGAACACAGCACTGTAGAGGCTTGTTACGAGATGTTGATGCGTCGCCATTCTTGAACATGGAGTCTGCCGAGTCTCCTGCATGCAACAGCTGGAGACTGATGCTCTTTCCTTCCGAGAGATGGAGCCACACGTCGCGCTGTGAGTGGTTCGGAGGAACATGTTTTGCTGCGCACGCCGTTCAGAGGGAGTCGGAACGCTGCAGACTTCACAGCACTGCAAATGACTCGTGAGGTGCAGTATAGGAGGCGCGAATTGGCAAAGATAGCACTAATTATATTTCAAAGCACGAATCCATTCCACGACCAGGCACGAAATATTTCCGCAGCGACACTTCTGCGTCAGCAATTCGCGAAAACGCTTCTGAAACCGAGCTAATTGGACCACTAATACCCCTGTCACACGGGCATTTCGAGGGCCCTCGAACCGATAGTCTATCGACTCAAAGGCGATCGAGCGCTGCCACACGGGCAGTTTGAATGGCGATCGAGTCAATAGCCTATCGAGTCAACGGAGTAGCGCAGAACTCCATCGAGATTTCGAGGGCCTTCGAGCGCTGCCCAAGGTTGCTAGCGTTGCTTCGAGCAGCGCCAAGCGCACTTTCGTACACGACAGATTCACGGTGCAAAAACATGAACAAACATTATTCGCATACAATTTAATGCAAGCAGCCTGTAAAATTATTTTAAAATTATATTAGACTGGTTTTAAGTGCATTAATTTTGCGTTGCAGTCTTTGCGTTGCTTGCGTACTTAACGTTTACAACATGGCGGCACCCTGCCCGCCCGCTTCACAGCGATAACAGCTTCGTCGCTAATCCCTCAAAGCAATATCGTGTTCCAAGCTGTTGTATTCGTCTTCAATTTGCCCATTCTTACCCTCGCATAAAGTTTCAAGAGGCAAATAGCTCTTGTTTTTCAGATATCATGGCGATTTTCCAGGTCTTAAGCCTGACGAAGCAGCGCTCCGACGCAGTTGGACTGGCTTGGTTTTGGCTCGTCTTGTATTAGCGTGGCTATAACAGTGTATGCATATGTCCGTCGCGTACGTGCAATTAAAAGGGTTTTGAACGACTTTCGCGTATGCCTGTATTTCAGTATTTAGTATACATTTATCAAATAATTTTGTTATTTTTGCAAAATCCAAAGTAGCGATTCTGGCGCCACACATCCGTGGCGTAAGACACGAGAACCATTTCAATGGCCATTGAGATTTGCCGTGTAGCAGCGGCGAGTTCGATGGCGATTGAGAATCTCGATGACCCTCGACTCGAGGGTGATTGAAACTGGCCGTGTGACAGGGGTATAAGAAACCACGTCCGAGGTCGTCTGAATAATAACAAAGTTTTCTTTAAAAGTGTGCAATCTATACACGGCCACACAGAGCTACATTAGGTACTATCAGCAAGATATGAAACGCGTACAAGACAACTTAACCACGGACTGAAAAATCCGCCACTCTTAGCCAGGGGAAGCTAAATACTAGCGCCTACTACTTTAATTTCGAAGGCGCGGAGGCTGTTCTCCAGCAGTGCTAATCAACCTCGCTTGCATTTACACCTCAGGAGTTTGTTGTTCGTGTTTCTGGGTTGCCACCTCACTTTTCTTGGCGTATCATTCGTTGCTGATGGCACATGTGGCTTACGGGAAGGAGCGTGGCAATGCATGCGATCCATGTGATTTCGGAAGAGCAGGAAGGTAAAAGAAGCGGTAGGTGAAAAAAGCGGTAGGTGAAAGAAGCGGTAGGTGAAAGAAGCGGTAGGTGAAAGGAGCGGTAGATGACAGAAGCGGTAGATGACAGAAGCGGTAGATGACAGAAGCGGTAGATGACATAAGCGGTAGATGTCAGAAGCGGTAGATGACAGAAGCGGTAGATGACAGAAGCGGTAGATGAAAGAAGATAACCAACCGAGGAATTTTTTTTTTGCAGCTGCAGCTGCTCCAAACGTTTCGCGTGTGTACCAGATGCCTCTTTTGTAGCGATAACTGCATTACGGTAGCATTTCGAGCCTTCAGCGTGGCAGTGGCACGTGACCGTGGCGGCGGCACGTGACCAGCCACGTGGTGCGGAACAGGCGAAACCGAGCTGCCACAGCTGTGCGCATGAGCCGTGTCAAGTGTGACGAAGATGAAGAAGGAACACCCAGCGAAACGCAGCGGCGAAAGACTGACTTTGCAATTCGACTGATCGAGTTCCACTTAACCAGCTGTAGCTATCGCGTCACTCCAGGTTCAACCAGAGCTAAACCACCGCCAATTTTTTTCTTTCTTCAGCGCCGTGCGAAAGGTTTGCACTGCGCCGCAAGCACTTCCAGCGAGCATCGTAACGGGGGCCTCCGGGGAATCTAATAGCGAGACTGTTCGATTGCAACACCCGCCGAGACTCCCCCCCACCCCCTGCACTTTTTTGGCAAGGAAGATGCAGCCAATCGGTGACGCACGTTCCCCGGGCCGACGGCGGTGACAAGACCTCCGAGCAAAAGATCGGAGGAGGAGGGGGCGGCGGTTTCCTGTTGCCAGGCTAGAGATATCGGCACGCGTGGACACGCGGCGGAGCAAAGAGAAAAAGAGCTCTTCGTTCCTTGGACGGCCAAACGTTTCCAGCAATCTCGGAGTCTGCCCATCCAGCACCTACGACTGCGCACACTGCACACTTGCCGCGTTGCGCCCACCCAACTCGTGCATAGCCGGCAGTCGTGAACGGGCTACCCATCGATTGCACGGCCAAACTGAAAAATTCGTAGGAACGCCAACGTGGGGGCACGCGGGCCGACATCATTCCCTCTGAAAGCGGCAACAAGGCAAAAAAAAAAAAAAACTGCCGCAATCAGCGCTTGCTTTATTGAATGAAACACTGCGACCGGTTTTCTCTTTTTCCTGACAAAGTGCAAACACCGCGCAACGCATAGCTGCCGAATGCGGCAAACTGAAAAACGAAACTATGCGACATGGCAAGGAGTCTGTGGAGTTCGCTGACCTTTCCGCGAACTCGTTGATATTGTGTCCGCAGGGAAGGCCGCTCCAGTGGGGTCGGAAGTCCCCAACAAAGGGGCCCGTCCCGTCCCTGCCTCCCCTTCGTGCGGCGGACGTCCTCGTTTACGCCGCGCCGTCACGGGGATGACCCGCCGGGAAAAACGCTAACCATGTACAGCTGTCGACATGTGGTTGTTAAGGGGCTGACGAGGTTTCGGGGGCGCACGAGATACGGCTGAGTATTAGCCGAGTGACCGGAAGCCCACTATTCCCGTAACGACTGTGTTCGTCTCGCGCGGTGTATTCTGTAAACACTTTAGGGATCGTTTTGTCGCGTGTGCGAAAGAGATAGGAAAGTGGTAACGGCTGGGCCGTGGGTGCCGTGGGAGAGGGTGGTCGCGTTTGTGCTGTTTGTCTATTTGATTGCAACCTCTTCTTTCCCAAATGTTTAATCAGCACTCTTTCCCCAGTCTGTGATTAGTTGGCGGAAATCCTTATTTTCCTTTTCCTAACCACTGATTGGTGAGATGGGTCGTTTTGTTATCTTATTGGTTGCTGTCCCCGCTAAGGGCGGAGACAGAGGGTTTAAAACCAAGCGCTCTGGGTTGAGCGGGGGCTGAATTCGTCTGGTCCACGATTTAGTCATGTAAATAGTTTTCTCCTTGCTTTGTTTGTTCTCGTTTTTTTACCTATGTTGTAAATAAATAGTTAACCTTCTCCTTTCCTTGAGTAATGTGAATGTTTGCGAGTAGAACCACCGGGTCATCAAGAAACCCCGATTTCATCATCAAGTAGTTTCCTCTCATCGCCACCGGAAGGGGAAACTCAACTGGCGCAGTCGACAGGATCGCAACTGGCGCAGTCGACACACGATCGCAACTGAGTCCTCGCAGTTTCGTATATTTTATACCCGAGTTGAAATATGGGCGCAGCCGCACAACGCCGACAACGGTGCTGGCCAAATTGTCCCCTTACCGAAATACAGCTACAGTGCCGCTTATACCGCGGCAACTTCGACAGCGCATTTTCCGAAGGATGAATCAGCACAAAAAAAGCAAGTAAATTCAAGCGCATATTTTTTTCTCCGCTTTGCTGAGGTATATAAGGCATTCAATGCGTTGAACAGATGTGGCTGAAAACTCTTCGGAACGCGCCGATTTTTTTACTTGGAATCCCTGAATGTTTGCAGCAGGCCTATGGAACTGCTAGATCAGAACGAAGGCGAGGAAAGAGCGCAGCCGGAACGGTAGTACCAGCAAGCCTACAGAACGAAAAGTACTGCAGAAACTCTGCCCACCGACTACTACGGTTTGCGTGCCTCAGGAAAATCTGTCAATACTGGAATCACCCTTCTGAGAAAGAAAAAAAAAACAAGAGGAAAAGGAACGCGAACAGAGCCTGCACCTTGAGCGACCAACTATTAAACAAAACCGATCCTGCAGGGTTTACCGTGTCGTTAACCCCGCGGTTATGCGGCCAGCCCCCCCCCCCCCCCCCCCCCCCCCCACCCGATTCACGACCATAGTCCAAGCGCGTCACCGGAGTAGCCGATACATCGCAAGCGAACGATCCCTTCAAGCGTCCTAAAGTACACACGGGCACTTGTATCACGTGCGCACACACCACACGCCTCAAGGCCGCCGTCGAAACTTGCGCGCAGCAACGCTTCAAGGTCGCCGGGGGCACAGAGCTAGCCAGGTGCGCGCGCATGCCAACGTCAGCGATCGCCAGGTACACCTCTATACGCAGGTGAGGGGCAGACACAGACCAGCACACCTGGCTATCATCAGGCACCCACCGCGGCAGCTGGCAGCGCCAGCAGACCCTCCGGAAATGCGCGCCACTGGGGGGGGGGACTTTCGCTTTCAGCGCCCATCTTACATCATAGCGACGAAAGATATACGGCGTTTGGAAAACCCACTCGAGAGGAGACCCGTCTTGGCTTTTGTCCCTCTATGAACACTTCCCTGCCGAGCACGAAGAGAAAAGAAAACAAATATCCAGAGAAAAGACGTAGAAGCACAACCCACGGACAATAAGGCGCGTCGGCCGTTAGCAGCCAATACTATATATAAGCACCGTAAGCCAAGAGAAAGAATAATAAACGGCCACGTTAGCGAGGCTGATGGAGGGGCGGTCGGTCTTCCGGACAGCTCATCGTCTACAAGCATTATCTTCCTCAGCGCGTTATATAAGCTTGCGCAAAGCGGAGACGGGAAACACTGCCATGGACACACACACGTGTGCGCCTCCTTTCCTTCAATATATTTTTTTGTGTGTATAGTTTCAACGTTGGCCGCGGCACGCGCAGCGTACTACACGCAACCCGCCTGACCCCCCTCTCTCCCTATCAAGTCGTTTCCGTTCCAAAATGATCGCCGCCCAGAAAGCTTCCCTGGCGCGTTTCGAAGCTTGGAAGCGCTGCGCACAGAGAGAGACCGGCACGCGCAACAATCTCGACATCCCCGGCGAAGGTCGTCTACGTGTTCTTTTTCCCCGCCATTTCTTCTCAACAATTATGTGCGCCCCGGAGATGGAAGTTGCGCCAGAAACGGGGAGAGAGGGGAATACTGCGATGCGTCGCCGGCAGGAACGCGTGGATACAGTGGGAGGACCTGGAATCGCTGCGAGACGAAGCGTGCCATCATACACGCGTATATTATAGATGCGCGCTGGCGCTGTTGGGAAAGCCTCCGCACGCGCAAGCACTCGCTAAGCCGCATCGCACCACTGTGTATATACACCGGGGTGAGTCGGCGCCAGCCCTTGCGCCACACGCGTGCACGGAACGCGTCGGCAGTGGAACAATGCCGCCTCGTTAGAATAGGCGGGAGGCGGCTAGGGCGACGTTTCGGGTAAACTCACGCGCCGCTGGGCGAGTACAAAGGGATCGCAGAGGAAGACTGAAAGACACACACACCCCTTCTGACTTCACGCGCCGGTTGCAACTCTTTCTTGGGCGCTGCCGCTCGCGGGGCAGCCTTCGCTGAATGCCTTCTTTCGGCTAATCAGTCCGCGATGCGCTGCTAACCGGTAATCCGGTTTCTTAACGAGCGCTGGTATAAGGACGGGTGGACAGATACCGAAAGCAGTTTGGGCACGATGGCGAACCTGGAATTGCCGCTTTCCTGGGGAAAAAAAAAAATAAGATCACGGTGTTGAACAGTGTACAAAAAGTTCGTAGCCGACCGTTGCCGAAGCGGCGGCGCTGCATCCTGCCCGATAGTTCCCAAGAGCCTTCCCGGCACCGGCGAGCACCGCCGATTGCAGCGCCGCCGCTCCGCTATTCCTCCCGTTCTGGCCACGGTCGCCGTGGCCTCTGAACTTTTGACAAAGACTTCAGGTACTTGGAAAAAAACGTCACGCGCAGAATCCTTATGACCGAGGTTTTTTTATAGGCTAACAAAGCGCACTGCAAAGGGAAAGGGGAGGGGGGCGCAGGAGCAGTGGAGAATCGGACGGGCGGATGCGGTCAGGGATGGGGTGCAGGTGTTGGACAGGGAAGCGCAGCTGGCTGATGACTGATGACGGGGCTGAATTGAAGGTCACTGGACGACGCTTATATCTCCGGCCGGGCGTCGCGCCGCCACGACGTTTTCTGCCCCGCGAACATCGTCGAAAAAAAGACGTCGCATGTATCCCGGGCTTAGGGCGACGATTGGAAAAGTACTCCCAGCGTTACTCACTCGCCATTTTCATTATTTGGGGGCGAACAATACAGGGACAATGTGCCCCGTTGAACGACGACGAGTTGTATACGTCACTGGACGCGCAGTCAAGCAGTCCGTTCAGCCGCGCTATCCAAACTCACAGCCCAGCGATAGGGGTCACTGAGCTGCGGGGATGCCGTCTTACCGTCAAGCAGAGAGCCCATGTAGGCGAACGCCAACGGCACAACATAACGCGGGGTCACGTAAGGCAAGCAATACCAAAAGCACAGCCTTCCGGGTTTGCCCGCCAACGCAAGCAGAGTCGGTCATCATCTCGCCAAGGACGGTCAGCACTCTCGAGTTCGAGCTAGTCCGAGGCGCAGAAAAAAAGATAAGGGGGGCAAGGGAGACAATCAGGGAAGCGAGCGTCCGCAAGGATATACCTGCGCCCCTATGCGCACTCACTCCTCCGGACGCCCGTACGAGACACAGAGACCAACGCGGCAGTGAAAGCAGCCCAGCGACCCGCATAAAACGCGCACTCCGGGCAGGCGCATCAAAACTCGCTCGCACACATCCATCACCATCAGAGGAGGGCAAGACTTCCGCGACGCGGAGCAGCAGCGGGCGCCCTAAAGAGCGCCCAGCACCCACTGCGTGTGGAGGAGGAGGAGGACCCCGTGACCCGCTTCTATCTATCTGCACGCGTCGGCGGCTGAACAGACAGGGCGCACACAGGCGGCCCCCTTTGTGGGCGCCCCCGAATTGCGCCTGGTCGCAGTCAGACGCGCACAGACACGGGCGACACTCGGTGTGTGTGGAGTGCACGGTAGTCTATACGCGACTGTCATGTGGGCGCCAACAGAACGGCGCTTCCTCAACGAGCGCAGATGAGAGGCAAGGCAGGCGGACCAGCTGTGCGCCCCCCGCGGCAACGCGAAGGAGACCAGGGCGAAAGCTGTCGCAGGACGAGGCAATGGCCAACGCAGACGCCAACGAGAGCGCTGCTATAGAACGCGTCTTCCGTGCACACAAAGCAGTACAACCTCGGTCGTCGCGGCTATACTGTTGTCGGATGCAACTCAAGAAAGAAGCGGCCTTTTCCCCGGCAAAGGATTCCGTTCCAGCCAATGGCGTCGGCCGATTCTCATGAACGCGCTGTCTGACAACGCAGAAACAGGAATATCCCAGACCATGTAGGTTAGGGTCTGTCCCTTTTTTTTTTCTCCTACTCCAGGCATTGTAACACCAGCAGGCTCATGAGAATCAGCCCACGCCATTGGCTGGATGGGGGTCCTTTGACGGGGAAAAGCCGCTGCGTTCTTGAGCTGTATCCGACTATAACATTTTTTTTTATTCGCGGCTTTATCGTGACGCGCGCAATCCAAAGCCCATATCATGGTCCACATGATGGTCCGCATCATGGCCCACATCATGGCCCACATCAGGGCCCACATCAGGGCCCACATCAGGGCCCACATACTCCGCTCATTCAGAGCGCAAGAACTGCAGGATGACGGCGCGCTTGTTTCGCTTCCTTTAATGTCTGTGGTCGTCACCTTCGTGCTATGCCATATGATATCGGTCAGCGTGAAACCTTCAGGGCCAACATCGGTCTTATCTGGAGAATTGAGCGCCCTGGTCGATGGCGGTCGCCAGTAGCGGTTTTATTGGAAATAGTCAATTTGAAGACAGGACGATGAAAAAACCCTTGCCGACTGCAGAGATCACTTGCCTTTTGAACAGCTGATCTGCAGCCGGTGGAAATTTAATGCACAGCGATTGTCAGCGCCGGTACCGTATAAAGACGGCGCGGATAGCAAGAAAGGATAGAAGGCTGAATTAATATTTACAACATACCCACAATCAAGGATCACAGTCACGCTAGAACACGCACGCGAAAATAACACAGAATTGAAAAATTGGAGACGATACTTAAGTTCTGGCTTAAGGGTATGACGCGGCAGCGTAATGGGTCAATTTCCATATATGCAGAAGGTCGTTCACTACTATTCTTAACCTCTGGAAGTCCTCATACCCATCCCTAGTGCAGTGGTGCAGCGGTTAAGAAGTGCGCACCACCCTGCGATGGCCGGTACTGCCACCGGTGGGGCTGGAGAAAAATGAAAATTGGTTTCTGGGGAAAGGAAATGGCGCAGCATCTGTCTCACATCTCGGCGGACACCTGAACCGCGCCGTAAGGGAAGGGATAAAGGAGGGACTAAGAAAGCGAGAAAGAGGTGCCGTAGTGGAGGGCTCCGGAATAATTTCGACCACCTGGGGAATCTTCAACGTGCACTGACATCGCGCAGCACACGGGCGCCTTAGCGTTTCGCCTCCATCGAAACGTGGCCGACACGGTCGGGTTCGAACCCGGGAACTCCGGATCCGTAGCCGAGCGCCCTAACCACTGAGCCACCGCGGCGGGTGGGCTTGTGCGACACAGGTTGCTCTTCCCGAGCGACCAATCATTAATTTAACTGCCACCTACCACGGTCGGGAGTTTGCTCACAGTCCGGTGGGCAGTTGTGGTGACGCCGCAAGGTCACCTGACCTATAGGTGACCCTCCTGCCTTCTAGGTTGGTTCTCTGGGGATTTTTCCTGGATTTTTCACTTGATGATCAGCGACTACGGCGGCGCGAGATTTTCAGCGACACGAGGTCCTTAACGCTATCGCGTTAATGTTACTCCACGGTACTCGCGCACATCTGTCCCATTGGAAATCCAGCGTGTACGCGCAGTTCACTACTATAGTTATAGTTAACTTCACCCCACGCGTGTCGTGTCCGAAATTACCCCGCTTGGGTAACATATCTATCGCCCTTTGCCGAGAACACGGGCGTGCGGATCTCATTAATCCGAGAAGCGAGAATTAACACGCAGTAAGTGTCGGGACACCCGGCAGGGCCGCCAGCCCCGGCGATGGAAAAGCTCCGAGAAAACCGTCATTCGAGCAGCACCGCAGCTCGATCGAGCTGAATTGAGGCACTGGAAGAGAGAGAGAGAGTCGCTCATCCGAACTCAGTCTCCTCCCCACCGCAGGCAGACGCACCGGGGGGGGGGGGGGGGGGGGGGGGGGCAACACAACCGGCCACCACGCGGTCAGAGCTGTCCACAATGGGTCGTACCCCCAGAGCGCGCTTTGTTCGAGCGAACGACATAAACGACGGGCGCAGGAAACACGGCGCCGGCAAGGGACAATAACAGCGTCCGGAGTGGGGGCACTCACTGCTGCAACAGGGGCGGCAGCAGCAGCAGCAGCAGAAGCGGAGCACAAATGAGCCCAGCTATATATAAACAGCAGCGCCAAGACGAAGCCGGCAGACCGCTGCGGCCGCCTGTCCAAACGGCCGCACCACCGCAGCGCGTTTTTTTTTTTGTTTGTTTTCCTCGCCCTTTAACGCCGCGCCGTCCACTTCTCGCGGCAGCGACGGGAAGGGAAGAAAACAAAAAGCGACACAAACGAACAAAAGAAGATAGGCGGCCCACGAGAATAGGCCTGTCTGTCTTGTCTTCCCACTCGCGTAATAAGTGTACGCGCGGGCCAACGACGCGGAGGAACAGACGTCCACGAGAGAGCCCGTGGACGAGGAGGACAGGGGCGGTGATGGCCGAAATCGTCGTACGAGAAAACTTTCTCGCCTTATTTTTTCTCCTCTCCCAGCTGGCCCGGAAGGAAGGCCGGCGCTGGCCAATTTCCACGCCGTTCCTTCGTCCTCCTCCATCACAGAGGACGCATTCGGCTGTGGGCTAACATGAGCGAGCGCACGCTATATATACACGACGCTGACGGACAAACGCTTCGCGTTCGCTTTCACGGACAAAATTGAGGGCGTGGCCCGAGGATATGCAAAAATTAAAAAAATGAAACGAAAATAGAAACAGAGGGCACAGAGAATGTAAGGCGCCGAACGCGAGACAAAAACAAGGAAACGGGGTGAGGTTCGATCCATCCATAGATCGATCGTAGTCGCCCCGATTCCCGAGCGTGGACGCATGCACACAGAAGCGGCAGCCCTTTTTTTAGTCCGAAGACGGGACAGGGTGTGGACACCTCGACAGCCGCAAACATGGCCAAACGTGTATGAGAGAGAAATGAACCGTGCGAAGATCGCAGGGACTGAAAAAAGGAAGCTCGTAGCTCGCAGTTCGTGCAAAGTGCCTTCGCCTATCCCGAGTATGCATAGCAACCAGCCCGCACACCGCGCTATAGACCAAAGTCGTGACTGGCGCAATTGACATCAAGCGCACCAAACTGCAAGCGTACGCGGACGGCATCGCTTCGTTACCGACAGCGACCACGATCAATACAAACTATAACCGTACAGCTCCAAAAACAAGACCCGAAACCAGATCACACACAAATAATCAAAGTAAACTTGAACGCTATATACAAGTACATAGTCGTACAAGGATGGCTGCAAGCTCCATTACGATCGTCGAGAAAACGAGGCAAAGAAAAAAAAAAACACTAAGCACAACGACGGCTCTGGTTAACAGAGGAAAGAACGCAACGAAGCATGACGTACCCTGACGAGGGGGAAAAAAAATCACAAAAAGTAAGCGAACGGCCCGCCATCTGTTGAGTCTCCACGGCAGCGCGCACACAATATTGCGTCTACATTTTTTTTTTTTTCCGAGCGCAGTGCATGCATGAATCGAGCAACTCGAAACGCCGCGGCACTAGAGCATGCACGCCACTGGGTAATCCCATCATCGATGAGCAGCGGAATCAGACCACGAAGAGCGCGCCGCCATCCTTTTCCGGGCCCGCGCACATGCATAGCAAAAGAGTGGCGTAATTTTCCCCCGGCCGATCGCAGTATATCGGACGGAGGGACGTCGGGCGCCGAGGCTTCTAACGCAGGGGGACAACAAAGCAGAAGCGAGCAGCACGCGAGGGAAGAAAGGGGCGCTCTGTCGCTTTATCAGAGCATGTCGTCACGCCAGGGAGCGCGCCTGGCTGCTTCCCGTGATATACACAAGGCGAAGACGCGTATGCAAACAAGGAACGAGTGCGCATTACAGCTGCACCTCGTTATAACGAAGTTGAAGGAGCACCCCGGCGATTACCTCGTTATAGCCCGTGCTGACCGAGGTTCCAAGGGGAATCGTCATCACTTCGTTATATCCATTGTTTCGTTATAAACCGTTTCGTTATAACGAGGTCCGACAGTATTTCAAGCGATGAGGGAAAAGAGGCAGCCTTCGGAAACAGCGCTCGCTGCACGCAATGCGGGAATAAAGGGCCACACGTTTCCGCTAACCCAGCGCGATGACGCGTGCCCCGCCGAAGATGAAGATTCGGGTCGCCAGCTTAGCGAGAGCGGCGCGAGAAATTACGGGGCTCCAGCGAGAAGCCCGACGCGCCTCAACAAACACGCATGCGGCAATGCCGGGATAGGGTGGCCGCAGATGCCATAGCCGCACAGGACAGGGTTAAATGAAGAGATGCGGGAGGTCCTTATGCCCTGCAGTGGGCGTAGTCAAGCTGGTGATGATGACGATGGTATTACGTCACATAGGTGCACCTTAAGGCAGAGTCATCGGCGCTCGAAGAGAAACGCCTCTCTCAGCTTTCCTTCCTGGCGCAAGATAAGTCTGCCTGCAAACCTAACTTAACTGGAGTTCATTCCTCCGTGATTTCTCGGCGCTGGATCGGAGGCGCCGACGCTCGGCACGACTTCCCTGTGGCTCTTCTCCCACCGTCGCCAGCCGCTCGTGACGCCGAAGAACTGGGTACACTCTAAACACTAGTGCGCGCATGTGGGTGTAAACAGAGAGTAAGGTGTAATTTAACTCCCTTTTGAGTGAGAGGACAGCTTACTCCTTTTCTACTGCTTTCTGCTTAGGGTGTAGACCTTGAACTGTTCGCCTTCGGCATGTTTACCGAACGCTGCGCAAAATTTATCATCTCCCGAAGCGCATCCACGCATCCTCGCTGAAACTAGAGCGATAAGCTCCCCGTTCAGTGAGCACGCGCTCGTGAAGATAGATGGCGAGAGAGTGATAGAGAGAGATAGACAAAGAGCGGAGCGCTGCATATCCTCTACCTTGGCTCAGGGGAGCCCCACAAGACCATTCTCTCCCTGGACTGACACCTCAGCTATAGAAAGATAACGACCTCACCAACTAACAACCGGCGGAAGGCAGCAGCAAGACCATTCTCTCCCTGGACTGACACCTCAGCTATAGAAAGATAACGACCTCACCAACTAACAACCGGCGGAAGGCAGCAGCGATACAGCACGAAGCCCGCTTATCAGAATACCTAATCGCGTCCAGCCGCTTACAGATACGCACGACGCACGCAGGCACACGAAAACCTCGCGTGCCGTTACACGCGGCAAGCTAACCAAACGCAACAACACGTTCTGCATAACTAAACAGGCACGACCCAAGAAGGCTGTATCTTTTCACAAAGCTACGCGACTCTCCCGAACTGGCGCAACAGGCAACACGCGCGCCACTTTCCTAGACCGCCACGATGGGTCGCTAGTTAACCCCCCGCTCTTCAAAGGGCTTAATCCGCACAGCCCCCTATACTATCGACAGCACGCAAAAGACAAAGCACACGGCTAACACGCGTGTCCCCATTGTTTGCGCTGATAAGGCAGACCTGAAAAGGCAACGCGCGCGCCGGGGAACAAGCAGATACCTCTACACGTCTACCGCACTTTTTTTTCCCCCTCTTTTACCGTAAAGGCCACCGCTTCGAATAGAGCGGCCGTCTGGTGTTCCACCCCAGCGCACGCTTGTACAGTACAACCCCTCGGCTTGTACGCATAGATATGACGAGAGGGTAAGCGAAGGGCCCGCATACGGCTCCGGCGGCTTGTATGCGCGTCGAGCCGTTATCGGTTCCATACAACGGGGTGTTGAGCCGTTCAGCCGCGCCTGATAAGCCAGCGGCACAGCGAGGAGGTCGCAGCCCGCGTTTAAAGCGGCCGTGTAACGAGCGGCTGCCGATTGCGGCTAAAAATAATGTTTGACGGGCAGGTCTAGGTGTGCCCGAGTACGTCCTTATTGCAGATCGCGGAAGGCACCGATTTACTGTCGCATGGAGCAGCAATGCTCTCTGGGGCTTAGGGTACGCGCCGAACCTTAAAAGGGACACTGGACCACCCTGTCGATAACTGCCGCGCACCATTCCATAGAAGTTTTGTTCTCGGTGAAAGGTGACTGCATGAATTTTAGCCGTTCTATCGGCGTTCATTCAACACCAAGAAAGTTGTTTATCCCTCAAAAATTGGGGGTTGAAAGATTCGCTTTTTATTTTGCCACTCCATTCGAACTCCCGAAACTGATGTCGCCGGGTGCATTATAGGCGGACTCCATGATCGCCATTGGCTGGTGTAGCATGGCCTCGAAGATCCCTGCGGTACAACAAGAACAAGGAACGCAGGTAGCGAAAAAGGCTCGTGGTGGGGATACCTATAATTAATTTCATTTGTGAACTTTCCTCGCTTAAAGATAACAGCGTGGTTTCGAGTTCGAGTAGCCGTTAGAGTAGAGGTGCCCGAAGCCTGTACAGGACAGTATTAATCGGAGAGTTATGCATGGGAGAGGCCTTTGTCCCGCAGTAGACGCAGTCAGGCTAATGATGATGGCGATGAGCCGTTCTTTTGCCGTTAAAGAAGATGGAAATCGCCCCATTATGGGACACTTTTAAACACGTCTCCAGCGTGAGTACACCCCGCCGCAATCGAACCCGCTACCTTCGTCACCAACAGCCGAACACGCCTAAGCCACTGATCCACCGTGGTGTGGGAGAACTCGGACACTGCACTGGTTTATATAGCCCCGCAAACAACACGTCAACGGCCCACGAGACGAGCGTTTACGGGACGAGGAGTCGGTTGACGCGCAAAAAGAAACGATACAAAAAACCGCGCAAACGACACCCAGCCAAGAAGAGTGCACACAACACGCGAGCAGGCGACACATCACAACGGGTCGTTTATCAGAAGCCTGTCATCGCTCTACACAGGCAGCCCGTGGAGAAACAGAACGCCCCTTGTTACAGAGCGGCGACGCCTGCCGACGGACCAGGTACCCACCGCCAACAAAGAAAGCCAGGGAGAAAGCAGACGGCGCGGCCTCCAGAGGTCGCTCGCCAACCTCCCGCTTCTGGCAGCCCGCGCACGCGCGCAGCCATATATACACTAATACTACACAGACGAGCGCGCGAGGCGCAGCGCATTATTCGGCGCGGCGATAACGGGGCCAGAAGGCAACGCGGCCAGCAGCAGCAGCAGTACAACAGCGCCTCGCTTTCTACTTTATCGCCCTTCATCTCTCTATTCATGGCGCACGCGGCCTCCGTGGGGTCTCGCTTCAACCTCCCGCCTACCCTCGGTCATCTCTCTAATTCACTTCCCTTTTGTCTCGTCCCTTTCGAACGGTTTCCGCGCGCCAGCGCTGAGACGAATACAGTGAGCTGGAAAGAAAGGAAAGCCAAGGAGGGGGGGGGGGGGCGAAACCGGCCAGACACAGACCGTCCACGAAGGAATACGGCAAGCGAAGCGAGAGAGCGTTCAGCGAACGCGGCGACGGCTTGCCGAAAATAGGCCGTCGCCGGCCGCTTCACCCCTCCTCCTTGTAGAGGTTGCTGAGTGCCCTGTTGCAGCAGGCGAGGTTGCGCGCGCGCGTACAGCTTTTACAGAAGGACGCTTAGCTGCTCGCTCGAAGAAGGTGTTGAGCCGGGGAATATGCTGACGCGTGTTTGTGTGTATGCGCCGGTTCTGCAGCGCACGTCGAGAAAGAAAAACAAACAGAACAAAAAGCGTTCGAGAGGCGGCTGCTTGACGACCTGGCTGCGTGGGAGGTCCCGCGAACACCACGCACGCTTCAAGTATACGGAATCCGAGGAGGCTTTATATAAAGAGCCGAAATGATCCTGCGTGTGCCGCTCAAAAGGGCGGAAATTTAGTCGGGCACAAAGGTATAATGAAACTTCGCGTTGAGGCAAGAGTTCTTTGAAAGGAGAGTTTCGGCTAAAGTGGAAACTAACTGCAGCGCGCCCACCGGCTTTAGAGCTATATAGACGACACGGCCACACGTAGTAATAGGTATGACGGGCGCAGGTAACCCGCTTCCTTACGGCACTGCGAGCCCTGTTTTCGTTACGAGAATAACGCGTGCCTATTTTTTCGGGGAAGTGAGATAACGGCGGCGGACTTACACCGCCGCGGAAGCTGAGGCGATCTTTTTTCGGACACGCGCCCAGGCCACGTTATCTACGCGTGGAAGAAGAAAACCGATGTCTGGTTTCAGCGAAGCCAATTACGAAGTGCGGCTAATTACTTTCTCGAGAGATCTTCGTCGCACGCGTCGGAGCCGCGGAAAGTACGGGGGTGGCAACCAACACATGTAATCTGCGGAGCGTCAGCTCCCAGGCATGAGCGATGATATCGGCATTAACGTGTTAACATCTTCGTATTGCCGGCTTTATATCATTTTCTCTCTCTCTCTTCCGTTTCGGTAGGAAAGCCCCGAGAGAGCTTCGTACGTAACCGTGCCCACAGCGGAAGAGGCAGCGGATGCCTACCGGCGCTCGCAAAAGATGTTAATTTTTCGGCTTCCAGGAAAATCATGATAAAAATGATTATGAACTTTTAGGGTGCAAGGGCATATCTGACGCCAAAGAGCGCTATGGCACAAGGTGTTTTCATCAACGCAAGGTGGGGTCAAAGACCCACTCTCCAAACATTTAATCCCTCATAATCCGAGCACCTGCAGTCCAGGGAAAAGTTTGTACCATCACCGGTGGGTGCCCAGCGGCAGTGGGGATCGAACCTTCACCTCTCGCATGCGAGGCGGATGCTCAAACCACTAGGTCATCACTGCAGTTACAGTGAAATCAATGGTGTAGGATTGCGAACAAAGAGAGAGAGGGGAATTGAATCACAACAGCATCTGCCTCACACACAGCTCTTGCATCCAAACACCCAAGGCGGTCCGTCGCTACACCAAGCACAAACGACCCGGAGCGACACGCATCTCGTTGCTCTGCGGTTAGCGCGTTCGGCTCCTGAGCCCGCGAAGACATGGGACCATATCCGTGGGGCAGTGTTTCAACGAAGGAGGCGAAATGCAAAAGACGCACGCGTGTTGTACGACGTCAGTGCACTTTGGTGATTCACATGTGGTCTAAAATTAAACCGGTGACTACCAATACACCACATCATCTTTCACTCCCTCCATTTTTTTCCCTCACGACGCAGTTGAGGCCTCCACCCGAGAAATGAGGCAGTTTCCTTTTGTCAAAAAACAATTATGGCTGAACAAGACAATGACACAAGAAAAGGACAGTAATCTAGTAATATGAAGACAGGCAATGGGTCGCGCCGTCTTTGTATTACTTCCACCATGAACCAATTGCTAGCCAAAACAAGTTTTACTCTAAAGGGACAGCGAGCTTAACGTTCCACCCAGGAAAACTAGCAGGTTCCCAGGTCTGCGCGCGTCGTTCGCCCGTAACCGCATACACGGATCTCGAAATACAGATATGGTTCGGTTTCATTTAGTTTATAGGGCTTAGCGTCCCAAACCGACTCAAACTATGAGGGACGCCGTAGCGGAGGGCTCGGGGTTAATCTGCACCACCTGGGGTTCTTTATAAGTTACACTGACATCGCACAGTACACGGGCCTCTAGAATTTCGCTTCCATCAATAAATGCAACCGCTTCGGCCGGGATCGAACCCACGTCTTCCGGGTCAGCAGCCGATCACCATAACCACTTCGCCACCGCGGCGGCTGCGTAACCGCGGATGAAACTGTGTGCTGGGATGCTTATTACAACCTATGTTCTCTCTCTCTCGCACTATCTTCCCGCAGAGAGGGGAAGGGGACGCGCTTTCCAGGAGCGACAGTGAGGCTTCCGGAATGTCTTGCACCACGGCGACGCGAACCTTTTCCAAGGGAGCGACAGGAAGACGAAGAGGCATGCGACGTGGGAGGAGACGGTCTTCTTGAGTGCGCAGCTACACGCGACCGTTGCGGCGTTGCGTCCCTTGCCAAGGTACACACAGAGAAACAGACAGAGGCAAGCGAAGTGCCTGATGCCGAAGCCACCGTATGGCTGGTTTCACTCGAGACGGACGAGAGAGAGCACCACCAGACGGGCCCCATCGTTCAGCGGCTGGAAGCGACGCCGAAAGTGCCGCGAGCGCCCCCTCTCCCCCTCGGCAGCCGTTCCAAGCAGGGGACAACAGCAACAGCCTCAGAGAGCCGCCGCGAACAGCAGTCAATTAACCTGGGTCGCGTAGCCGTCCAGAAGACACGCTCATATGACAGGAAAGAAGCAGAAAACAATGGCCAACGAGCGTCCGCAGCGCAAAAACGGCTCTGGACGGCCATTGAAAGCACACCTTCCTACATCGCGAATGAATGTCAGTCCCTTTCAGGGATTAATCAGGATGTAAAGTCGTGGGCAAAAGCGAGGCCACCCTCTTACTTTCACCCACGACTGTACACTGAGCGTACAAACAAGGCGGCGCGGTGACTGCGCTTCGTTGCTCCACAACTCAAGCCAGCCACGCTTTTCGCCACCCGGCAGCACCTGCGCAACTTTCCCGCTGGCCTTGTAAGGCGGACGCGAGAGCACTCGGTTACCGCGCACGCGCGTCACCGAAAAGCCCCCTGTGCTGCCAACCACAATGCACCAAACCCTTCGGAGCGCGCGGGAGTTCAAGAAGAACGCGCATCACCGTAGTACCCGCAGGGCAGCAGATTCACACAGGCAGGCGAGCCAGGGCGGGCGATGACTGCGCGCTAACTCCATGGCCCACACGCGGCGAGCGTGGGCGACGCGCGAGGCAGACGCGCGGCGCGTCTAGACGGATCCGCAACTCCACGAGCGCGTGGGAGACGAGGGCGCATGCACCGCACGAGGCGACCGCGGAGAAGCGCGCCCCACGCTGACGTCTGCGACGCCAACGGCAGAGGCACGACGGACCGAAGACGCACACACAGGGTGGGAACGGAGAAGGCGCTGACACCGCCCTCCGAGCAGACCGAATGCGGGCGCGCTCTCTGCTGAGTCACCGCAGAGCACTGACCAAGGTCGCTCACTACAGACGAAAGAGGGGAAGAAGGAAAATGACCCGACGCTGAGGCAACGACCGAGTATCGAGCGTTAACACACCTTACATAGGTCGCCGGTTCGAATCCCTGCCGAGAGGCCGGTCCTACAAAGGACCACAGTGAAACCACTCTATTCCAATACTGGGCCGATTACCTGTGCTGCTTGGGCCGTGTCTCAAACGGCTGTCGCTGTCAAACCGCGACGATGTCGGTGGATCTCAGCACAACTGAACCAACATGACAGCTGTATTCTCCACGACCTTCACGCTTATTCCTGTGCTCTTTTTGGTACCGTGCAGACACGTGTCTGTGTCGGAACTCGCGAGCGCGTTTAACGCCTCTTCAACTAACTATTGTGACATTATTTCGCCGATGACAAGGTTTCCCGGGAAAATCCGATCGCGTAGGGAAAAGTTTCCATGACCTGCTTTAGCTACAAAGCAGCACTGGTATATGGCCCAATATTTGAAATCGATAGTATCACACTGTTATTTGTTTTACCGGACCAACATTTACCAATACATGTCCAATATTGGGTCGATTACCTGTGCTGCTTGGGAGCTTATCAACAGCCTCTTCTATGCCAGATGGCAAGTCTTCGAGTTAAAAAAAAAAAGTGTGACATGACAATTTCCTTTTGTTTATATGCCACCAGCAAACAAATGGAAAGAAAAAAATGGCACGCAGCGCGGTTTGATTCGATTTTTATTCAACATCCCCAAGCAACACGTCGGCAATGAGGGACGCCGCACTGAAGGATTGTGGAATAATTTATCGACCACCTGGTGTTCTTCGACGCGCGCCGACATCGCCCAGCACAAGGGCGCCTTTTGCGTTTCACGCGCATACACCGGAAGGAAATATCCCGGCAGGTGAGTCATCGATCAGGGCTGCTAAAAATAACCCCCGAATCGGCATCGATCACTTCTTGGCCCGACTCGGGGGCACCGCGAACGGGCCACGCGCAAACATTTCCCGCTTCCGCCCGAAACGGTCCATCGGAATTCCGTCGGAGACGTCGACCGGTGAATGGGCGCCCGTACATGCATGTGTGCGCACCTTCGCTTCGGCTCTTTCCTCTTCCGGTTCCCGCAATCTGGGCTCCCCTTTACCGACCGCACGAGCAGGAAAAAAAATCCTGCCGGAGGGTGCACCCGGGAGGCGTGGTCCGAAGGACGCGCACCAATGTGTACCTGTACATGGCTGACTGGCAGCCACACGAAGAGTATATATATACACAGCAGTTCTGTGAAGAGGCTGTCCATTGCACTCGTAGCCACGGACGAAAGTACCCGGGGTCATTATATGCCCCAAAGCAGCACAAGTGATGAGCCCAATATTGATGGAGATTATGGATTTTTATGGCGCCATGGCACAAGGTGTTTTCCTCTTCTCAAGGTGGTGTACGTCAAAGATCCATTTCCCAAGTATTTCGCCATAAAGAAGCCAAGCACCAGACCAGGGGAAAGCTTGTACTCATTGTATCACCGGTGGGTACCCGGCGGCACTGGGGATCGAACCCCGCACCTCCTGCATTCGAGGCGGATGCTCTACCACTTGGCCACTGCTGCGGTGTTATCAGCCCGATATTGGAAATAGCTGGTTTCACACTGGCCCTTTGTTGGACCAGCACTAGCCAATGTATTTCCAATATTTTGCCGATTAGCTGTGCTGCTGAGGCTTCGAGCGCGGGGACACACTCGCGGTGGTTTCCGGGACCTCCTGAGTCATTTTCCAACTGAACAATAAAATACACATATGCTCGAGAGCAACGATAGCCCCGCCGCATCAGGAGCGGGGATAAAGGCACATATTTTCGGAGGGGAAAAAAAAAACGTGCTACCCCCCCTCCCCCCAATAACACTTGTTTCTGAACAGAAAAAGAAAAATTTCAAGAATTCCGTCGCACAAATCAGACGGCCTCCAGCAAGATCGAGTTGCTCACAAACACGCCTCCTGCACCGCGATGAAGCCACGCGTTAAAGGGGTTAAAGGGAGCCCCGCGCAACTGTTCCCACGGTGCGCAAGCCTTCCCAAGATGATGAGGAGAAAAGTGCTACGCATAAAGGAACTGGGCCGAAGACGCTCAAAAGACGAAGGAGGCTGCACACGGTGCGGCGGCGAAAGCGCAGCGGCTGCAGCTGGCTGCGCCGCCGCCTTGGGCGCCCGCTCTTCCGTCACGGCAATTTACGATTACGGGGCTGCTTCGAACAACAGCTGCGGGCGCCGCCGTAATGGGGCGGAAAGGGGAAAAGAAACAAAAAAGAAGAGGAATAGTGGTCGGCAGCCCTCAGACACGCCCGTGCGCCCATCTCACCCTCAAGCATCTACGAGCTCGCTCTCTCCGACACTATCCGGTGTTAACGCGCACTCAAGAAAAGAGGACGGGAAGTGGGGAACAATCCATTTCTTTGTTCGCGCCCGATTCGTTCTTAAGCGCTAACAACGCGTCGTTCGATTTTGCTTTTCGCGAGCTATCCCTCCTGGAGCTCAACAGCGCCTCGGGACGGGCACGCCGATCAAAGAGGGCCAACACGCGGGCAGAGCGCGTCGGTCGCCACAGCGCCGAGTGCGGACGTAACGCGTTATAAACGGCTGCGCCGTTATTTTTTTCGCCTTCCGAAAAATGAAGACGGCAAGGAAAGGCAGAGGTGGGGGGGGGGGGGGGGGGGTTAGCAACGAATCAGGAACGAGGAAGTTGCCCGGAGCAGCATGCAGCCCTGTCCGATCAGCTCAGCACGCACTTTCTCGATATGCGCGCAACTTAAGAAGGGGGCTATAAATGCACGCGAACGCGCGCGGGCAAGACCTGACGTCATGACACGCACGATAGCCCCTGCCTGTCTAACCTATTACGCGATTAGGAGAAAGAAAAGAAGATCCGGAAGGCCCGCCGGTTAAATAAGCGCCGCATATGGACACCTCATGTGCGCCATGCACTAACACCCAGGGGAAAGAAAACGAGGCTATACTATCTGTACACACTAAGGCTAATTAACGCGAGACGGGAAAGGAAGCAGGAAGCGAAGCTCAACCACTTTTCGCCAGAAATTGGGGCTGCTCCGTGGTTGCATGGTTACAAGCACATTCTGATCAGTTAGCCACTGGGGCACTGCAACTCACTAACAGGAGACAATCTGACCAACAAGATGTCCCGTTAATGTCACCCCCCCCCCCCCCTCTTAGCGTCCCCGTGGTAGCCGCTAATTACACCGAGAAATGTCCGTTTTTCGCCCACATGTCACGCCCCATTCCTTCCGGCCAAAAGATTCACACCGATACCGGCTGTCTCCTTTATCTTCCCGTCTTCCCACCCAAATGGGCAGTATCTCAATTCGCACAAGTATTTGGCATCCGCTATCACCTTGCCGCCAATTAGGAGCGCACTCCACAGCGACAGCGGCCGGGTCTTTAGTGCCCTCAACCGTAGACACACAAAGCACACTCCCCCCGCCGCAGCAGCAAACGGTGAAGTCTAGCTGCCGTATTTCCAACCCTCCAAACCGCTCCGCGCGGCGCGCAATGCTGTCGTTCAGGAACAAAGGCCGACCACTGTAAAGAGCTGCGCTGCCACTACACCCTAAACAGGAAAGGAATAAAATGGGTGTAAGCTGTCTTCTAGCGCACGTACTCCCATGGGATAGACATACATCACTAAAGATAGGGAATACTTACGCTTGGCAACCGGAACAAATTCCCTCTTCAATACACGCCAAGTTCCTATCGCAGTTTTATCCGAACTTTCAACTTCACCTGTTTGCTAACCTCACGTACTACGGCACCGATTTTAAAAACCTCCTCCCATTGCTAACTGCATCAAGTTACCATGGTTTACAGTGGGAATAGACCTCCGTTGCCAAAAGTGAGCATTACGTATATTTAGTGATTGAAATCTACTCCGAAACATGCATGCGCAGAAAACCTTGCCCCTAAAAGGTGAGAGCACAAGAGAACAGATTACTCCCTTTTAAAGAGAATAAGCCACAGAGGCTTATTCGTGTTCATAAGTATATAGTTTCGTCGACGTCCAAGTAAGCGCGGTTTGCGGCACCTGGCGACATCAGCCACGCAGGTTGCACGCATTCCCACCATCCAACTCCCCGTGGCATTTGCAATGCTAATCAGCGCCAGCGACAGCCCAGAACGAGGAATTCCTGCTCAGTGGGCCCACGCTTATCACAGCGAACAACGCCAGCGACAACACGACGCCCGCCCGCGATCTCGGGGGAGGACAAGCCCCCGCTCGAGTGCCCACAGGCCTGTGTCAGCTGCTATCTTATCAGCCTCTCTTCCCAGGACTGCACGGATTGCACCCCTAGCAGTACAGGCAGAAAAGAAAAAGCACCGGCAGGTACCTACAGTGCAGCGACTGACGCATTATCCGAGATAACGCTGAAGGGTGCAGCAAGATAACACTATTGCCGCCCGCCCACGTTATCTAGAGCGTAATCATTCGTAAAGCAGCCAGAACAGTGCCTTCCTGGAGGCGCAAAGGCGTGCTGTACACGAATTGTTCCTGGCAAAAAAAAAAATCGCTTCGCAGATGCCCGCGAAGCGCAAAGAAAAAGCTTACGAAGTTGCCATTGTTTCCAGCACCGAGATACGAGTCAGAGGGCATTGATAAGAGCGAGCACGGAGTGTCCGTGTGACGCCGGTCGAGATAACCGAAAAACAATTGCCGAAGGAGGTTATGCTGCTAAGCGCGGACGGGACAAAACTCAGAGCAGGCCCCGAGCTCACCGAACAGCCTCGTTGGAAGCAAATACGCGCCCTCCCTAGCGGAACAATGGAAACTTATCTTAAACTCGCAGAAGGAGGCAAGAAGGGACAATGCCAAGCGGCCAATGAAACGGTTAACAAGAAGTGCGACTGTATGTGGTGCCCTTTCCTCCATCGCGTGTGTGTCCTGTCTGGACTGCGAACTTAACACGTCCAGTACGGCCAAGGACCCGTAAAATCTTACGTTAACAGCGACTGATACCTATATAACAGCTCTAGTTAGTAGGTGCCATCGGCCCTGAATACAATATCAAATGAACCGCTAACCAATGATCCTTCAAGATAAGAGTGGATTACAAAAAAAAAAAATGGCAAGCGATTACAAAGTCGACCCTCGTTATAATGCAACGGCTTGTAACGAAATAATGCATATAACGAAGGAATGACAATTCATCTTATAGCGAAGCTATAACGAGGCTATTACGAAGCTACGGCTATAACGAAATAATCGCCGGATCCTTTTAACTTCGTGATAACGAGGTTCAACTGTACTGTGTGATGCGAAAATGTGAGTTTTCAGTAGTGGTTGTAAACGTTTCACTATTGCACTGATTGTCTTCGCGCTGCATATTTGAATTCGCCGCTGTTTTTTCGTTACCCTGCAGCGTGACCTTCTGGTGGGTGGAAAAAGGGTGGCGGTGGGCCTCTCTCACTCCTTCGCCGAGGCCTCGGCTTCCCACGTTGCACGCGCCGTCGGGTAGATGGGGAGATAGGTGGGTGGGCGTTCATAAATATGACTATAGACTTTCTATCGACTTCTTATAGACTACTACCTACCTATAGATATTTCATTGATACTGCTTCAGCAGTATCAGCGCTGTTCCCTCAAAACGGCCATCCAGAACCGCCACCTCCTTACAAAAGTATCTGTAGGCTATGACTGTCCATAGATATTTGTCATTAAAGTTTATAGACTTTGCTGTAGGCTAGTCCGCAGACAAAATTCTTATACACAGTCTATGGACTATTTTTGTGTACAGACAGCCTGTATAGACTACTAATAGAGATAAATATCTATAGGAAGGTAGTAGTCTATACAGAAATATAGTGCATAGACTGTGTATAAGAATTTTATTGTCTGCGGACGAGTCTACAGCAAAGTCTATAAACTTTAATGACAAAAAACTAAGGACAGTCTATAGCCTACAGAAATTTTTGTACGGGGGCGCAGGCCAACCGCCTTTTGGGGAAACACAGCTGATGCTGCTAAAGCGCAGGGAAAAAAAAAGAAAAGAAACAGCCTGCGGCGGGAAGGCACTCAGCCCGAGAGACGAGATTAGATTTCCTGCGGAGAACACGGCGTTGCCGCAGCTGGAGCGAGACCGAGGGTTTTCATTCATTGTCTCGAGACCGGAGGCTTCTATCTGGAATGACTGAAGCCTTTGTCCCGCGCTCAACTTCATCGTGCAGGCGGGCAATGACGGTGAATAAAACGGCGTCGAATCGAGGCCGACGTTGCACCGTTCCAAAGTTGAAGACCACGCGCACTTAATCGCGACGCAAACTGCTGGGCACGTGGACACCGCAGTAGACAGCTAATAGGTCCCGGCCGAGCTTAGTTTGCACCAACGTTACTTTTGTTTATGCGGTATACCCAGGCAACAAACTATACGAGCAGTGCATATCATTCAACACGCTACGCCATACACAAAGGTTTACCGAGCTTGCCGAGTTAGTAATAGAAGTAGGAAATGTGAAATGTGTCAAATGCCTGGAGAGGGTTTGATATCGAATCTTCCTGGACACACACTACCCTTGTTAGCGCAGAAGTCCACAATACATCTCTGGTGATAACCGTACAATTCCTAAACGGATCACCGCCTCCAAAGCGGGCGTCAGCCACTTCGCTCGGCCGAGGCGATTCAGATGGTGATGCGATGAGGTCAGTTCAGAGCGCCACACACGATACGGCTACCGCCGATACCCGCCTTCCCGATAGACGCGTCACTTTTTTTTTTTTTTTTGCAGCGGGCGCAGGCGCATCGTCAGCCGCACCGCTTAAAACAAGGCCGAGGCCTGAAATAGCGCATCGAACGATGCACCGCTGACGTTTCGGGAACGCAAAGTATGGGCTAGGAAGGGAATCTGGAGAGCTCTACTATCGATATCCCACAGACGTCCCATGCTGGGACGTGGTGGCACGTACACGGACGTGAGAGATACCAACGAGGTTAAGGCCCTACCCTATGCGGCTCGGAACGATCTTAGCGGCCAAAAGAAAAAAAAAATCAAAAGATGCCCATGCGGGTAAAGAAAAAGCCTGCCCCACTTTGGGCGCCAAATGTGGTGACAAGCTACCAGTGACAGTGTACGTGCGGCAAGCGTAGCGCCAAGATAACAAGCCGACACGCTTGCAACGGCTAACCAGTGGGCCCTGCAGTTCGCGGTACTTAACACTACGACCCACAGCCTGGTTATATCACGTTCTCTTCGCTCGAACGACGTTCACGCGACAAAGAAACCGACGGCCGCGTTACGGTAACGAGCACGTCGGCGACTCCGCGACAACATTCACGGCGTCATGGACGCGCATCAACGACAAAGAGACGGATGTCCTTCGAAGATATCAGCTTACGTGAGAAACTTTCAGCAGTAGCAAAGACGCTGAATGCCAAAACGGTTACGCCGTAATCCAGGAAAAAAATATATATAGGGCGGTGCCTACAGCACTTCGGAACCGCTTGCACCGTGAGAACGGCACACATTCGGGACGGCAAGTCCGTTCCGTAAGCGGCAGAGCAGCGTTTGATCGTCGCGTCATCATCACGTGCTTTCTTCGTTCCCGACGCTCTACTGGCCGCGAATGAGCGTTCGCGATGGGAAACGTTATTACCGCAACAATGCAGGGCCGCGACACGCCGACGAGGCGAGCTCGCTTCAATATATGCACGCTCGCACAATGCGACGCATGACCCGAATCACCGACCGCGACACGCCGGACCGCATGTGTGTATGTTTAGACACACGACGCATACAAGCCGGAGGGGGGGGGGGGGGGGGGGGGGGCTGTATTGTAGCACACGTACTATGCTCGCACGCGACGAGGCCAAGACCGTCGATTGCGGTAGCAGCAACGAACGGCGCCGACGGCCGCATATGTATATACACCGGGGCCCCGCAGCGGCGAAGAGATGGTCGCGGTAGATAGCACGCCGCCGGTGCCGCGGTAGCGAACTGCTGCTGCTGCTGCTACGAGTAGTATAGTAGCGCTGTGCCACCGTTGCGCACACGCAACACGGGACAACGCGGGACGCGCCTGTTGGCCAGCGCCGTCGGCCAGAGCGTGTATGTACATGCATGCGAAACTAGACGGCCGAAGAAGGAAGCGGAGACCAGAGGGAGCACGCGCTACTGTTGCGGCCACACACGGCAGCCCGCAACACGTCGTCCGCTGGAGTGTAGTACGCGCTACGTGCTCTGTATAGATGTGCGAGCGTGTGTCCCCCCCTCCCCCCCCCCCCCCACCCCCTCTCCCTCTCTCTATGCTTCCCCGCTAGTTCTGTGCAGCCTCTGGACATAGAGGCTGCGGAGCTGGGTTCTGGAAGACATGATCACTTCTGGAGGCACACACGGCGTAAGCCAACGGGCAAACCCGATTAGCAGCCTGCATATCTGAACTTTTGGAAGTTGTGACGGAACATGTCTACTTAGGGCAGGTAGTGACAGCTGATCCGGATCATGAGAGGGAGATAACTAGAACAATAAGAAAGAGTGGGGTGGAGCTCATATGGCAGGTTCTCGCAGATCATGAGTGGCAGTTTACCAATTTCCCTCAAGAGGAAAGTGTACAACAGCATAATCTTACGGGTACTCACCTACGGGGCAGAAACGTGGAGGCTAACGAAAAGGGTTCAGCTTAAGTTAAGAACAACGCAGCGAGCCATGGAAAGAAAAATGATAGGTCTAATGTTAAGAGATCGGAAGCGGGC
>NC_135504.1:49997751-50070251 GCF_052857255.1 Amblyomma americanum | reverse complement strand
CATTAATCTATCATGCGGGAGTGAATAAAACAAATCCTTGATGTCAATAGAAAAGGCCGTCACTGATTTTCCTTCTACAGAATTGAGATAGTTAGCAACTTCATTGGAATTTTTGATTAGGAACGGGTCATCAAAGGTAAGCTTTCTCAGCTGGTCCTGCAAGAAAATTCTAATGCTCTTTTGCCACGTCCCACGCTCCGACACTATGACCCTGAAAGGGCACTCTGGCTTGTGCGTTTTGGCGGCAAACAACATTTGTAAAGACAAATTCTCCCTGTGCAACAAGCTCAATCTAACATGACTTGTAACCCACATAGACAAGAGTGAGAATTTGTCATTACAAATGTTGTTTGCCGCCAAAACGCACAAGCCAGAGTGCCCTTTCAGGGTCATAGTGTCGGAGCGTGGGACGTGGCAAAAGAGCATTGGAATTTTCTTGCAGGACCAGCTGAGAAAGCTTACCTTTGATGACCCGTTCCTAATCAAAAATTCCAATGAAGTTGCTAACTATCTCAATTCTGTAGAAGGAAAATCAGTGACGGCCTTTTCTATTGACATCAAGGATTTGTTTTATTCACTCCCGCATGATAGATTAATGTCGTGTGTAGAAACGTGCATTGATTAGGCAGGAGCTGTTGCATTCCAGAATGAGGCGGGTATAGATGTAGGGGGCTTTTTTGAACTATTGCATCTTTATCTGACATCTACATATGTAGACTGGGGAAAAAACACGTATCTACAAAAGCAAGGTGTGTGTGTATAGGCTCATGCATAGCGCCCTTGTTGAGCGATTTATTTCTGGCTGAGTGTGACAATGTGTTGTTAACACGTCTGGACGGCTGCCAAGTTTTAAACGTGGCACGATATGTTGACGACTTTCTGATTATAGTGGAAAGGACAGACCGACCTCTTGACGAAACATTCGGGAGCATTCTAAGAATATTCGAGGAGTGCTTAAACCCCCTAACTTTGACCAATGAACTGCCTCTGGATGAAAGCATCCGTTTCTTGGACTTAAGCCTCCGGTTTACGAACAACCATGCCTGTTGGATTTATGATCCTAGGGGAAAAAAGCCGATACTTCCGTACGATTCGGCACACTCGAAATTGGTGAAGAGGGGTATAGCTAAGCTTTGCTTTCGTAATGCATTAAACAGGTCGTGTTTTCACACAGTTGAGGAAAGCCTAATGAAACAAACTGCCCGTCTAGGCGCGGCTGGCTACCCCAGTGAATTGCTAGTGTCAGTGGCAGAAGGTGTTCTAAAAGAGAAAAAAGCGGAAGGGCAGACGGGATGCAATCAACAAAAGGGACAAAGAGATGATAAACAAAAAGTTGTGGTCATCCCTTATATGCATAGGATCTCGCACAACCTTAAGAAAATAGCCAAGAAGGCCGATGTTAAGGTTGTGTTTTCTGCCCCAGAAAAACTAATAAAACTGTGTAAAGCGACAAATCCAATGAAAAAGCCTCGTCCTGGATGCAAAATCAAACACCAGAATTCTTTTGTTGCATGTGATCAGGGTGTTGTTTATGAAATTAAGTTACCGTGTGGAAGCAGATACATCGGCCAGACCGGTCGGTGTCTTAACGAAAGATTACTGGAGCATAACAACAATGTAAGATCCATTGCTTCATCAGGTTTTCTGGATAAGCACTGCCACCGTTGCAATCATAAACCTGCCTGCATACCCGACCTTCACGGCTGCAAAATCCTGGCACGAAACAAGTGCACAATAACAAGGGAAATTATCGAGGCTAGGGCGATAGCAAAAGCGGAGGACTCATGTGTCAGCACCCCGTCTATCCTTCTTTCAACAAAAGAGATGGAATTCTTGGATATGCGACGTTAAGCGATGAGTTGGGATGCGTGCTTCTTATCCGCCTTTTATGTGCTGTTTATATGTTTTTTGAATGCGTATGCTGTGCTGTATATATTTCGCCATGCTTCTCAATAAAACCTCAGTTGCTAGTTCAGCGCTTGTCCCCTTCTTTCTGTCTATGTCTGCTTGTGCGCTGTTTTTCACTAAAAAGAGAGGAAGGTAGGATGACCACTATAAATAGTAGTGCACGAAAATGATCACTAATCTTCGAAAGCTGAATACTTTCTGAAAACCAATTTTTAATTTTTCTCCTGCACGGCGTGCTCCCTTCGGTCGGTTCCACACAACTGGCGGCACACACACACGGCTTTGATTGCTCACCCCAAAGCGGAGTAGTGCGCCTTTCCTGTCTGTCCTCATCGCCGCTCCAGCTGTATATATAAAATTGGTTTTTTGGGGAAAGGAAATGGCGCAGTATCTGTCTCATATATCGTAGGACACCTGAACCGTGCCGTAAGGGAAGGGATAAAGGAGGGAGTGAAAGAAGAAAGGAAGAAGAGGTGCCGTAGTGGAGGGCTCCGGAATAATTTCGACCACCTGGGGATCTTTAACGTGCACTGACATCGCACCGCACACGGGCGCCTTAGCGTTTTTCCTCCATAAAAACGCAGCCGCCGTGGTCGGGTTCGAACCCGGGAACTCCGGATCAGTAGTCGAGCGCCCTAACCACTGAGCCACCGCGGCCACGCCAGCTGTGGCTAACCGGATTTTTCTCCTGCATCTCCCTCATCAACACCATTCTCTATACCCGTCCCCTAAATCGACCCCGGAATCAGGCAAGACTCCCTGACTGGACCGCTTTCCGGGAGTCCGTGCCCGTACAGTCTGCTACAAAACTACTCCTCCTGGTCCCACACCCTTATACAAAGTATTCGCCGCAAACCCGAGAGGCAAATTCAGCGCACGGATATGGTGACGGATGTGGATAATCATCTCCGTCATCTGTGGGAAGCGCGTCACAGTCTCACAAAGAGATGGCATCGCCAAATCACAATCGGGAGCTCCAACTTAGAATTCTTTATATCATCCAGAAGGCGGCGGACTACGCCGCCCAGCTCGCCGACTCGAACTTGGTGGATCGCTGCAATTTAGCCGCTAGATGTCTAGTCGCTACACAGGGAGACTGCGTGTCCTAGAGGCAGGCCCAGAGGCTTGGCACGCCCAGCACTCTGAAGCAGGTGCCTGAAAACGATGGGTTTTTTTTTCTAATTTTGCAACATAGTCTTGAGTACGCGCGGCTACTGAGCGGGAGTACAAAGGATTGAACCTTACCGTGGCGGCCACGTTTCGATGGAGCCAAAACGCAAAACAAACCGGTGTGCGTTCACTCTTTCCCGTCGATGGAAGACACTGGACGGTGGAAGTTAGAGCCACGGTTTGTTTTGAAAACTGTAGCGGCGCTGTAAATGTCTCGCTTTGTGGTGGACAACTGAACCTCCACAGCATAACGCATTACTGCTGCCTTTGCACCCCGTAAATGGATTATGCAAAACTATTACTGCTTTTGCTGTAAAAATAGATTATTAACGCGAGACCAGCTCTCCCATTACTTGGCTAGTTGAGCCATGGCCGAAACGCGGCACTCGAATGACGTCTTTGCCCCTCCTGTAAATGTCACCGCCGCCGCCCAGGAAAGGGGGGGAAACACTCCACCTGGCACGGCGGAACGCTACTCTCTCTCGTCTAGAGGAGCAAGTTGACTTCCGCGATGAATGGAAACAGATGTGGGAGCGCCCGTCCTCCTCCCCGCGAGGCTATACAACCGTCGCTCAGTCGGATAATAAAGCATACAGGGCTAAATGTGGAAGCGGCTGGCCCCTTTCGCTGCAGGCCCCGGTTCAGCATCACTTGATGTGGTGCATGTAACAGTGGCATGTCACCTCCATAACATAGGTTATTAAATATGCCATTGTTGTAAAGAGTGAAACACTCCTCCCAATGCAGAATGCTACTCCACTCGAGAATGATGGGGGTGGTAAACATTTATTATTTACAAGGAGGTGTTTGGGCCCAGGCCCTATGGCCCAGGTCCTCACAAATCTAGCTGGAGCCCCTATTCCGGAGCCCCAATGGCGTCTAGCGCCGCTCGGCCCTGGCGACCAAGGTCCGTTGGGACTGCAGGTCATGGCAGCTGAGCAGCGCCGCCTCCCAGGCCTCCCTAGAAGGGTGGCAGATGAAGGATTGGGAAGGGTGGGGATTGGAAGGACAGGCCCAGACCATATGGAAAACATCCGAGAACGTCGATCCGCACAGCCTGCAGCCACCATCAAATTCTGAATTGAAGTGTTTCAATACTGCCGGGCACAGCATTGTATTTGTAGAAATTTTGAGAAGCCGTTCGTCTGCTCTCCGGAGACCCTTGCAGGGTTCCGGAAAGTGACGATGACTGTCCTTATAATATGTAGTGATGTCTTTGAATGTAATTAGATATTGGGTAGGCTCGTAGTAGGCTTCCTGAGCAAGTGTGAGTGCCCGGGGAGAGAGCGCGCGGGCTGCCTGATCGGCTAACTCATTGCCCTTGAGTCCCTGGTGGCCGGGAGCCCAGATGAGATTACAGTTTGGAGGGTCGCTGGACCGACAGAAATTTTGTAGGATGCGCCAGGCGAGAGGAGGTGTCCAACCCAGCTCATAGTTCCGACAGGCCCCCTTCGAGTCGGTAATGATGCGTTTCACTTATGGGAGGGAGAGTGCGAGCGCCATCGCGATTTCCTCCGCGTGTGTTGCGCTGTAGGCGCGGAAAGTGAGTCCTGCCAATGTGGTGTTGTCGTGGACCACTGCTGCGGTGAACCACCCCCCACGGTGGGGACCGGCAATGTCCACGTAGTACACGTGTTGTTGTCGACCATAATGTCGCTCCAGTGTTTCCGCACGCGCCTGGCGACGGCCATTGTGGTCAGAGTGTGACATGTTGCGGGGAATGGGTCGGAACCTGAGGGCGCGTCTCCAGGGTTCTGGCGCTCGTACCCGTTACTCAAAGGTGATGGTGTGTTGTATGTGGAGTCGGTCAAGAATGCGGCGACCGGATGGCGTTTGTGATAAGCGCGTATATTGGTTGACGAGATGGGCGTCTCGGAGTTCCCGATAGGTGTTGGCCACCCCCAGGTCCAACAAACGCGGTTTGGATGTGGTAATGGGAAGGTCAAGAGCCCGTTTGATGACTTTGCGGTTCATGACCTCGAGTTGGTCGGCGTCGTGTTTGCGCATGTGAAGGTAGGGGGTTGAGTAGAGAATTCTACTCGTTACAAAGGCATATGCCAGCCGCAAGGCATCTTCGCTTCGTAACCCCCCACGCTTGTTGGAGACTCGGCGTACCATACGGCCGACCTGATCACCATACATGCGGAGTTTTGCGAGTGTTGTGTCTGGTCTGCGTTGTTGGTGAATAAAGAGACCGAGGATGCGGACCTCCTTGGCCTCTCTAATCGGACCCGAAGGGAGTGTGAGGTGAATTGAAGTGTCGTCCCGAGGAGAGGATCGAATATGGACAAATTCTGATTTGGCCGGAGCACACTGGAGACCACAGTATGCAGCGTAAGTTTCCACTGACTCCGCTGCCTGTTGTAGGCAGGCCTCCATGTACCCGAGATTGCCATCTGTTGCCCAGATAGAGATATCATCCGCATATAGGGCATATCGGATGCCGGGCATAGAGCTTAATTTTGCGGGAAGGTCTTTCATTGCGAGGTTGAAGAGGAGGGGAGATAAAACCAAACCCTGTGGTGTACCTCGGTATCCGATGGTATAGGGTCCGTGTTCCTTGTCTTGAATCTCTGTACCATGGTGATATCTCTGTACCACGGTGGACCCTCGCCTTTCTCAATGATCATACATAGGGCAAACAAATATGGAGCTGGACGCCCCCTTCAAGCTCCATGATTTGAAGGAGGCCCTAGCCAAAATGAAACGTGGTACTGCACCAGGCCGGGACAAGGTTACTGTCAAACTTCTGGCGAACCTTCCGGATGCAGCCTATCGTACCCTCCTCGAATTCATCAACCATATCTGGCTTGGAGAGATTCCTTTCCCCCGGATTTGAAAACAGCCTTACTGACGTTTATTCCTAAGGCAGGCAAGCCAGTTGAGGTGGAGCACCTGCGCCCTGTCTCCCTCACATCTTGTGTCGGCAAACTGATGGAGACTATTGTGCGAGACAGGTTGTCCACTTACCTCGAAACACACCACACTTTTGAAGACACTATTTTTGGTTTCCGACCACAGAAATGCGCACAAGACATCCTTCTACAACTCCATCATGACATATTAGAGCCCAAAAAACTCCCTCACAATGAAAAGGTAGTCCCGGCCTTGGATTTGAAACGAGCATTTGATAATGTAAAACATCAAGTAATACTTAACCACCTCCAAGATACCAACTGTGGTCAGAATACATACCGATACATCTGGAAATTTCTCACGAATCGACAGGCGCACATTCGAGAATGGAAGTGGACTTCCGCGATTAATGAGAACAGGTTTGGGGGCGCCCCTCCTCCTCCCTGGTGCTGCTATACAATACCACCTCCGTCGAATAACACAGCAGACCAAGCGCAAGATGCGAATGGCTGGCCCCCTACGCTGCATGCACTGGACCAGAGGCCACTGTCCCGACAGATTTGATGGGGTGCACGTAAATAGCGGTATGAAGCCTCCGTTGGATACTCTAAGAAATGTGATGCGCCACTGTCGCAGTCGTATAAATGCGGCTCTAGCCGCGTCGCCATACACGTCAAGCCAGGACTTCAACCTGTCTAGCTCGGAGACTGCGTCGGTGCTGCGGAAAGATGTGCGCTGTCGAATTCATCGGAACGGGACCCGTGGTGTTGTACTTATAGGGACGCGGCGCCAGATCTGTCTCAAACGAACTCGGCAGAGTTCGTATACAGGAATCTGCCTTCGGTTCTGCGCAGCTGCATGTCCTTGCTCTGCGTAAGAGGTTTCAGACAGACACACTTTCAATTCCGACGTCCAACAGCGCGCTACGCGCAGATCCCAATTTAAGTCTCGCCTCTCCAATAGATGCAATCACCGCTTCGCGAGGCAACGGTATCGACTTTGCCTTCTATAGCATGCCACGCACAGTGCAAGAACAAAACAAAACAGAGGGTACAAAATGGAGCCCGATATTGCCGGCTAACATTTTTCACCCCTTGGTAATTGAAATTGACAGCTGTGATATGCACATGCAGGTAGTTGGCGGTAGTGAACTTTTGTGCTGCATACGCAATGTTCCTTCATTTCCGATGGGGAATGAATTATTTCACTTGGAAAGGTGTACTGTGCTCCCTTTACTAATGTCCGCATCCGTACATATCGACATACTGCTCCGATCGCAAGGCCATGCTACTGCCTATCGACTTGGACCCGTAAACACCGGAGCCAATGGACGGCGACATCGAGAAAAAGCACTAAACTTAATTATGGGAAACAATACTTGAATGAGAACTCCACCAATAAAACTCAGCGGAGAGATTGCGATATGGCCGGCTTGTCGCTACGTCATTAGCAGCAACATTATAGTCGGAAACATAACGCAGTAGCAGTAAATTCGGTCACACTTCGCCGCAACACTGGACTCAGCGGCGTAACTCGCGACAAATGATGGTCTCGCATTTGCGCATCGTAGAAATCGCTTAGGGGCCTCCATAAATGTATTCACAACACTTACGTCACTTCTGTGAATAAATTTGTGGACGCGCGTCCCGCAATATTTGGATCCTAATAGTATGTAACGACCTATCTCATGCCTCCAGGAACCAACCGCAGGAGGCTTTTCGCATTTCTCACTTGCCCTTCTACATACCATTCTTGACCAACACCGCCTTGAACACCGTAGAGCTACGACAAAGTAGTTTCATTCAACTGCTACTACTATTGCTACTACTGAAGCTCTGAGCACGACATCCTCTCTCCAGCACCTCCGTTGCCACTGTCAGATGGTAGTCGTGTTTACTTTACACAGAAAATATGCGCTGACCTGTTTGAGCCACTAAAAGCTGGCTCCACAAAAGTATAGATGGCATGGTTATACCTCCACGGGGAGCACAATTGGGAAGGTAAAAGAAAGGGAAGGGTGCTAAACCGCAAAGCAAGCACATTCATTCATATTAGCTAGTGAATTAGCTATAAAATAAGCACATAAATTATGCACGGTCATGGTCAAACAACGCAATCAAGTGGTTTGCTCCATTCTACTTCTGAATACGTTGTGAAGTAGTGATTACAAGCTCTGCTTGACACTAGTAATTTTTACAAGCAAACCTAAACCTCTACTATAGCTTCCAAGATTGTTAAAGGCAATAATGTGAGTGGGGGTTATCACTTATGTCTTGCAACAGAGAGCAACAACGCAGTGATAAACGACTTTATTGGTGCACTGCAACATGGAGCTCTTGTGCTCCAGTTCTTTTGACTTTCAGATTTTTAGCGCACAAATTGGTTGACTTCCCCTGAGCAAGTCCTATGTTTGGTTACAGCAAGGATGGCAATCACAGCAGCCCGTTACGGTGCATCAGCTATCATCGTCTCAAATCATGGTGGTCGGCAGCTTGACGGTGATCCAGCGACGGTATGCTATACGTTTTAATGACTAGGCATGGCACCTAACTACTGTGTATGCTGATAAATGCCTTATATAAAGCGTTTAATGTTCCAAATGCATAATGATGAAGTGCTTCTCAAAAATCTTTGCGTCAACGACGTAGTGATTATCCTATGTATCGTCTTTTTACATTGTTTTTTTTTCTGTTACAGACTCCCACACGAAGCAGCCTATAATGTTATTCAGCATGGCTGTTCATTTTTTCTCATCGTAATCGCATTGCGGCGATTTAGCTAGCTTTAAAATTTGTCAAATATCGAAGTGAACCGTTCAGTCTGTTGAAATACGTAGCGTGCATCTCAAGAATAATGGCCGCGAATCAGCGGCTCTCTTTTAAGAATTGATATTCGAGAAATCAATTCTTCACAATTGATTCAGGCGCCAAACGGTGATATCTTCCCGGTAAGCTCTCTGGGATAACGTTTCCTCTTGTGAGCAGACTTTTTAAAAGAAGTGTAATTTCTTCTGCTCCGCCCAAATCCACCTACCATTGAGATACCGAAATGCAGAAAGCACTGCATTAGGTGTTGAAGACGCGGGCCTAGTTTTGCATTTAATATCAACATCTTTCCCGAGAACTTCAAATTTTTCTGTACTTTTCTATTTTTTATTTAGTCTTCGCATGTCACAGAACAATGCAGCAGCATGTCCATCAAAATACGTAGCACATTTTTATTATTTGTTTATACGTACCTCTATAGATCTGTGGGTATTCGTTTGGGTTATCTTCTGTTCCTGAGGATTTCGTTGCTTCCACCAGAAACGTGGAAGGAAAATGAATTCTTACGAACAAATTTTTTTCTTCGCCAAGCAAGCCTAATCTGCCACTTTTGACATGTTTTTTATAGATATCTAAGTCTCCACCAACTCTGCTCATTTGTGCGTGGTAAAGACCAAGAATAACAAAAAGGACCCAATAACTATTGGAGTCGTAGCGACTTTCATGTAGCGTTCGAAATATAATACGATAACCTGTCAGTATAACGAGCAATTTCTCTCCTCTTATTCTCTGTGCGATGTCAGCGCACGTGAATGAATGCTAGGTCTTCAAAATTTCCGGAGCCCTTCACTACGGCTTTCCTCGTAGCCTGCGTAGTTTTGAGACGTTAAACCCCCTTAAACCATGAACCATTTTCTCTTATTCTATGATTTATCGTAAGTACGCTTACATTAACACTGTGTACAATTTCAACAATCCTGAGCTGGAATGAAATTGAAAATGGTTTTGATCCGAAACTTCCGAACAATTACGCAATACTTGAGAGTAAATGAATGGACAACCACAGACAGACAGAAGAGCACAAAACTCAACTGAAATAACATCTCGCAGGTCTACATAAAAATTCGCAAAATACATGTAAAATATCAACCAAGCTCACACCTCGTACATTGTGGTTTTATGCACATAGCAAAGAAAAGCTGGGGATTTTGTCCGCTTCGCCACTGGAATACTCAAGACAATGTTAACCAGGACCCCGCCAAACTGGCTTTACATTGTCGTGATTGCATGTTGGTTGCCCCTTCTTCTGCACGCTACCGCCTTCACACCGGCATCTGCACAACAAGCGGATGTTGCACCAAGGCACACAAAAAAAGTAGTGTTTATAAAAAGCAACTAAACTTTTCACACTGCAAATGGCGCCAGGAAAGGGTTAGCAGCAGTTGCAGCACACAAAAAGCTGCCGGTTTTTCCGCGTGCTTTCGTCTCCTTGGGGCACAAGTCTTTCTCCAGTTTTTGACGTCCGTTGACTTATGCAGTCTACCAACGCAAATGGTGCCTGCAGGTGCGCTTACACAAACACTGCGTTCAATGTAATAATTAATAATAATTGGTTTTTCGGGGAAAGGAAATGGCGCAGTATCTGTCTCATATATCGTTGGACACCTGAACCGCGCTGTAAGAAAAGGGATAAAGGAGGGAGTGAAAGAAGAAAGGAAGAAAGAGGTGCCATAGTGGAGGGCTCCGGAATAATTTCGACCACCTGGGGATCTTTAACGTGCACTGACATCGCACAGCACACGGGCGCCTTAGCGTTTTTCATCCATAAAAACGCAGCCACCGCGGTCGGGTTCGAACCAAGGAACTCCGTATCAGTAGTCGAGCACCCTAACCACTGAGCCACCGCGGCGGGGCTGCGTGCAATGTAAAGAATCCGGATATGGAGTAAAATTTCAAATTGCTTTAATCCTAAACTTGCAAACAATTACGCAATGGTTGAGGCTAAAATTGAGCTCCAGGCTCAACCACTCCTGCAAGCTTTTCGGCTTAAATGTGTAATATTTACTGTCTCTATGTGTCTATGTTGAAATCTTACCTTTTCGCCACCAAGAGTATTTAAGGAAGAGAGGAGTTCGTGAGGCATGAAAAAATTAAGGGCCACTTTAGCTCCGCCTTAAATGTGTGCCGCGATAGCGTTAATGTTTATTTGCTTCTTTATTATTTAGTACCTCCTAATTACACACACTAACATGCATACATAAGTAGGCATAGTGAGCCCCATGATACACCACACGGCACACACTAAGCATTCTTTTAACCTAGTCTAACGAACGTGCTTTAGTGACGTAGGTGTAGCGTGACAGATTCTCAACCTAGCCGTGTCTTGTGTTCTTTTCTCCTGTGGTGCGTCTTTTGGTTGGTTTTCAAATGAACCAACAGTCATGATTTCGATTTCTGAATAATTGCCGAAATTTTCTGTCAACCGTAATTAATTTACTTTAGGTATTTGCAATGAAATTTCAGTCATGCTACGACACGACAGTCACAATATAACTTGAGTCTTAATCATTTTCATTTCCCGGCTCAACGTGTGGCGTCACATCATCCCTTTCGAACAATCCTGGATTGGTGTGACGGCGCGCGCGGCGTCAATATTCGAATTTTCTTGCGGCGTCCACATGTTTTCATCTTGCGCAGCTTTAACGCGTTTTCGTGATTGTTTTCGCGTGATTACCAACGGCATGCACGGTTTCACTCTGAGTGCGCATGTACTCTGACCGGGTATCGTTTTGAAGTTTTGAGGTTATTCCCTCTCGAGAAAGATGAGAAAAAAAAACATAAAAACAAGAAGTAATGTTGCAGGCATATTTGAATACACTTGAGCACTGGTTGAGCGCATTACACCTGAAGTTAAATGTTGGCAAGTGCACTACTCTTGTTTTCTCTCTATTCACTCCTGTAGTGGTGTCTCTCACTTGCCGGTTAAAAATAATACCGCAGGTTCAATCCCTAAAATACCTGGGGGTCATTTATGACAACAAACTCACTTGGCGACCTCACATTGACCATGTCGCGGCGAAAGGGGCTTGTGCCGTGGGCATGTTACGGAGATTATGTCATCACCGGTACGGCATGCGCAGAGATGCGCTATTAATGATCTACATAATGTATGTCAGGCCAATTTTAGAATTTGTATCAGTGTTGTTTTCAGGCTCGGCTACATATAAACTTCGCCCTCTCGTCCTTTTAGAGAGGGAAGCACTTCGCATGTGCCTCGACCTTCCAAAACTTGTGGCTATCAATGTGCTGTACCTTGAAGCCCGCATTCCGTCTCTCTTATCCCGACTTCAATGTTTAACTGTGCAAACTTACCTCAGGATCTATGAATCCCATTTCCACCGTTCCCAAAGCATTTTCTGTTCTCAGCCGACCTTCTTTTTTGGTGTCCCCTGGTCTCGTTTCAATTCCCCTCAGGTAGTGTTTGTGCAAAGATTACTTCAACCTTTAGATGTAAACATTTATGATATCCTTCCTGCGCTTCGGAATGGGCCCACTATACACATTGTTTTCGACGACAAATTCCCCAAAAATGCAAAACTTTTGCCACCGAGTATTCTAAATGGCCTTCTAGAACATCATCTGAGGACCCTACCAACCGATATAGCAATAGCCACTGATGCATCGCAATGCAATGAAAAAGCAGGTGTGGGAATATTTTGCTCCCATTTAGACTGGTCCTTTTCTCTGCGCCTTCCAGATTTCACCCCTATTTTTCAAGCAGAGTTTCTAGCAGTTGTACTTGCTCTACACAAGCTAGACCCCTCTATTACAGCAGTTTCAGTAATTACTGATTCTTTATCTTTGTGTTCGTCCCTCGCTGCACAGGTTGACGGTCCCATTTTATCAACTTTCTTATCCCTACTTCCTCCGCACTTGAGCCTTGTTCATTTAGTATGGGTTCCCGGCCACAGCAGTGTGACAGTAAATGAGATTGCTGATAATCTCGCAAAGGCTTCCCTCAGCGGCCCCGTGTTGCCAATCATCCCGGCTACAGCCTACTTTACAGCATCTAGATTTCGGCGACGTGCGTTTTTAAGCACGCAAGACACATCACTTCATCGGCCGATTATGAGCACCTTAAATATTATTGGAACAGGAAAATTTGTTGCTCTCGGCAGCTTGAAGTATCACTGACGAGGCTACGCTGCCGCATCCCCCCTCTAAATTTCTATTTACACAAGTCGGGTTTGGCGCTCTCTCCCCTTTGTGCATTTTGCCGTGAGCCAGAATCTATTGAACATTTTTGGCTGTATTGTCGCCGATTCAACTCACTGAGAAAAAGGTTGCTGGAGGAGCCCTTGCAGCATCTTGGCCTTAGTTTGAGCAGCCCGCTCTTGCTATCATTTGGCGCCACCACATTTGGGTTCAGCCGCAGATCTGTTTGCACCGCTGTTCAAAATTTCCTGATAGAATCTCACCGACTGCCTTGCTAAGTGTTTCAACCTTTTCTTTTCTATCAATTATTACATTTTGACTAAATCATTAATATTTAATCACTCTCTTTATTGTTATTCTAAAAATTTTAAAATCAAAACACTCATCCCTTTTCTGTTCATGACGAAAAATTCATCGGTGTTATGCTCCCACGTGCTTTTCCTTTTTGTTAACTGCGTTCAGGTGAATAGCCACCCTATTCTTGGCCGATCCCCCAGTGTGGGTATGTGCCATCTTTTGATAGGCTAACAACAACAACAATAAAGGCGTAGCCTTGTATGCATGTAGCCTGTCTCGTTACTATCATAATTTTAACTGTCACATGAACCAAAGTGCACTTTGCTCGGTACATGTATTCTGTATGCTCTATGCAATTCTAACGAAACTGTATGGGCACGTTAAGATATTCTCACACGAATAACAGAGAAACCCGGATAATTTTTAGGAGTCATTACGTGGTGTGTGCGGGGATATCGAACATTATATTATGTACTGCCCAGAGTACAACGCGGAAAGGCAGGTGATGTTTGCTTCCTTTAAGAGGACAGGAACCCGTCACAGCACAGTGCAGGATGTTGTCTACCCGAGTGGAAACCAGACATGCAGAAGGGAGGCTGCACGCCCTCTTTTAACATTTCTGCAGAACACGGATCTTGTTTTTAAATGGTGACAGCAGGAACGGACTATGGCCTACTGTGATTGAATGTGTGCGTAGATGGTGTCTTCCGCAGTGGACTACTTTATACTGTGAGTGAATGTCTGTATGGAGTGTGGCACTACAATGGCGTATGTTCTACTGTGACTGAATATGTGCATAGATGGTGACTTCTGGAGTGGACTTTGATGTGAACTGTGTGGATTGATTGTGTGCATAGATGGTGACTGCGGGAGAGAATGTGTGCTATTATAAGAGACTCTGCGCTTAGCGGTGTAGATGCGGCACTGTTAATATCGAAGGGACGCTGCTGTGGAGCAATTGCCGGCAGATAAAGCAAGGCTAACCCCACCTGTAGCATTCAACACCTCAACCTCACCTCAACCTCATTACATGGCACGCCTCACTGGGTGTGCACGTGATACGTGCAAACTAAATTTCTCCACAGATCGAGGCCCTCTCCGAAGTGGTGGCTGCTGTAGGAGACCATGTGGAGGTGTACCTGGACGGTGGCGTGCGCTCTGGGGCCGACGCTGCCAAGGCACTGAGCCTCGGAGCCCGTGCAGTCTTCGTGGGCAGGCCGGCGCTCTGGGGACTTGCCTACAACGTACGCCTTACTCATTCGTTCGTGCGATAACAGCCTTTAGACTTCTGTTCCTTCTCCTAGGCGAGACACCAGCTTTTATTAAAGCCAGGGTGCCCTGGTAGCCACTGTAAAATGATGTCGCAACCTCCTTCCAGTGATCGGTATTGCATTTCTCTGATCTCTGCGACTAGTTGCCCAAGATTTCCAAAGCGTCAAACTGATTTAGATATAAAAGGGCACAGTTAAAATAGCACGACGCAACCGATCTTTGAGGTCCTTGCTGGCTTATGTTTTGAACAGCCGTATGAAATGCTTCAAGTCCGGACCCCGTTGAGGTGGTCACGTGCAACATTTGTTCCTGGGTATTGCCACGTTTGCCCGAAATGACCACGGCGCATGCTGAACTAATGGGTGATGCCGAGAAATTCGCGCATAGATGGTCACGAACAGCATACCCTGCATGTAATTAGGATAGTGTACACTTCTTTAGTGCAAGCCTCGATAGGCTTTCTTGGCAATCCCCAATATAGTAAGGTGCACGCAAGGGTGCATCTACAACACAGCGCAGAGAAAGGTCGCGCTGCCTCAGAGAACTGTAATGGGACCGATGACTGGTGGGGCGCTATAATAACTTAAAATGCGGCGACCGGCCTCTGTTCAACGATTTCGTAACCGACAGTGTCGATCTGTCGGCCCACGCGAGTGGGCACGTTGTCTCGATTCCACTGTCAGGAGCAAACGCTGCATGACATCTACGAGTCCTTGGTCGCGAAATATCATCGGTTACATGGGCTAACTCCGGGTGCTATCGGCGCCCTTTGCACATCAATCTACCCTTTCCTGCAACAGAAGATTCTATGTGGTCTGCTCCGCTGGGGTGCAACGCTTTTGTGTCGCCTTACACTGAGTCTGTGCCTGCAAATGCTTACTCCCGCCTCGTCAGAATACCAAATTGTAGGTCTTGTCAGCACCGCGGGTGCAATGAGTCGTTTCTGTAGCTACTTTGTTACTGCCAGCGCGAAAAGGTCCAGAGGAACGTGCGCTGCGCTCCCTGAACCTTTCACGGTGGGTGAGTGATGTACTGGCAGGATGCTTTTGCAGCGTCGATGCTTCATGTTCTGCGTTTTCCCGGGCAAATGACAAGTGGTGAGAGCTTCGGTATATAAAATTGGTTTTGAGGAAAACAAATGCCGCAGTAACTGCCTCACATAGTATATCGGCGGGGACCCAAACTGTGCCGTAAGGAAAGGGACAAAGAAGAGAGCGAAGGAAGAAAGGAAGGAAGAGGTGCCGTAGTGGAGCACTCCGGGATAATTTCGACCACCTGGGAATCTTTAACATGCACTGACATCGCACAGCACACGGGCGCCTTAGTGTTTCGCCTAAATCGAAACGCGGCCACCGCGGTCGGGTGCCAAACCGGGCACTCCGGCTCAGTAGACGACCCGCCGCGGTGGCTCAGTGGTTAGGGCGCTCGACTATTGATCCGGAGTTCCCGGGTTCGAACCCGACCGCGGCGGCTGCGTTTTCATGGAGGAAAAACGCTAAGGCGCCCGTGTGCTGTGCGATGTCAGTGCACGTTAAAGATCCCCAGGTGGTCGAAATTATTCCGGAGCCCTCCACTACGGCCCCTCTTCTTCCTTTCTTCTTTCACTCCCTCCTTTATCCCTTCCCTTACGGCGCGGTTCAGGTGTCCAACGATATATGAGACAAATACTGCGCCATTTCCTTTTCCCCCCAAAAAAACAATTATTATTATTATTATTATTATTACTCAGTAGACGAGCGCCTTAACGACTGAACCACCGCGGCGGGTGCGTAGAGTTTCGCTTCTGAAAGCTACAGGACTTGTCGGCCTCACTCGCTGCGAAGTAGTGATAGGAATAGGTTTGTGCCCTATCCCCCTGCTCTTCGCAAGCTACAACTTTGCCCATTTTATGGCCTGAAATGGCCACGCCTAAATCGATCCCATGTATCTGCGAGTTTCCGCCTGTTCACTACCCCGCTAAAATTTTAAGTGGCCAGCTCGAAGAGGTTCAGTCTGAAATAGAATGTTATTGCTTTGATAGCGGTCGCGAAAAATAACACAAAAAATAGGTGCCATAATCGATCTTTCTGAAACGACGTTTTGCGGAAGGAAACCACAAAAAGAATCAAAACGCAGCACGTAACCAAGCAATCACGCAAATTTAAATATGACCCCAACGCATAAGATGTTTTACCGTATGCATATACACATTAATGTAAGGTGCCCGTATCTTTTAGGGGAATCCCCCTAAAAATAATGCGTCGTAATTACTAACAAACAAGCCCCCAAGCGCTGCCGTTCTGCAGCGAAGGAAATGTACAAAGCTCTCACAGAGACTCCGTAGTTGAATAACATTCGTCCCGAACCACGAATCGAACTGAACAGCACTTCCTAACCGGGTCAGTCAATTCACCAACTAAGCAAACCAGGACAGCATTGATTAACACCTCGAACTCGGAACTTTGTTCGTTCATCGCTTTATTGAGATTCAACTACAAAATTTGAAGTGGGAACATTGTTCGCCAATCCTATTTAAAGGTTTACAGCGACGGCCCCGCACTAACGGTGGCCCCGGATTCGAACCCAGGGCAAGGTAAATTGTTTTTTTTTTTGACAAGAAGTTACTGTGGAAGCTATATAGCTTTCCTTTGCAGCCGTATGGCTGCGCATGGGTGGATGCTAAGCAATAATCACCTCCTTATTACAAATGTGGGTTAAAAAATATAACGAAAATTATTCTGCACTGGTTAGTGATCCAGGGCGTATAGTACTGTCCGATAGTAACATGGCTTCTGTTTCGATGAGCACTATTTCGATGAGTAAATCCCAAGCAAGATCTTGCGATGGTCGCAATGTTTATATGTTTGTGCCATCATGTTGACGGTGCCACCATTCCACAACATCGGTTACGCTCCTAGCGCCCCCGCTAGGCACACACCGCACATACCGCGTCGCTGGCACGCTCCGCCGTCCACTCTACAGTTGCGGGAGAGCCATAGGCGTGGGAAACACGCGTACAACCGGGCAGCCACGGTGGACGGGCGCCGCTCGTGCCTTGTCTTTTTACGCGGTTGCCTTTCAGGCTGTGGTCATCTAATTCTGCTTTCATACGTTTATAGAATTTAGGAAAAAAACTCTCCGTCATTTATTCAATAGGCGGATTCGTGATGAAATTTTCATTTCCTTTTACCAAGCACTGAAGAAGACAGAACCCGTTTCTCACGTAACGAAAACAAGAGTTTACGACACAGTTCCGTTGTTTCCTTCTTTTAAACACGAAAGCGTTAAGGAGCTCGTCATGCAGAAGAGCCGGCGCCGTCGGGTCGCTGCTGCTGCCGCGGCTCTCTCGCGTCGTTAGTGCGGGAAAACCTAGCGCAAGCTTTCCACTTCTCGTGGAGGCCACCAGGATCGCTGTGAATGAGTGTGACGTCAGCGTACGTCCTTCAGGAAGCGTAGTCGAAATTTTCCGTTGCGCACGTTGGCCGCAATTGTGCATTGGCATTGGCCGTTGCGCATTGACGTCGGCCGTTGAGCACGTTGGCATTGACAGGTTCGCATTGGTACGGGGCAGAAACGTGGAGGCTTACGAAAAGGGTTAAGCTCAAGTTAAGGACAACGCAGCGAGCTATGGAAAGAAAAAATTTAGGTTTAACTTTAAGAGACCGGAAGCGGGCTGAGTGGGTGAGGGAAGAATAGCGTGTTTATGACATCCTAGTCTAAATCAAGAGGAAGAAATGGGCTTGGACAGGGCATGTAATGCGAAGGCAAGACAACCGCTGGTCCTTAACGGTAACGGAGTGGATTCCAAGAGAAGGCAAGCGTAGCAGGGGGCAGCAGAAATTTAGGTGGGCGGACGAGATTAAAAAGTTTGCAGGCATACGGTGGCCGCAGCTGGCAAAGGACAGGGTTAACTGGAGCGACATGAGAGAGGCATTTGCCCTACAGTGGACGTAGTCAGGTTGATGATGATGAGGGCGCTGACCTCTAGGAGCAGTATGGAGTGATGCCGCATCTGGGTGGTAGAAAGAGCCGGCGCTATTGTGTTTCACTCTTAAAGCGGAGCCAAAGGTCTCCCAGTTTTTGTATTTCTCGAAGGAAATCACGCAGCATCGTATCTACAAGCAAGTGATCAAAGTCAAATATCGATTTGCGCAGTCAGCGCGGCTGATTAGTTTGCACTTCTCAGCTTCGTAGGCTGCAGGCTATGTACCGATTTACCCCGTAATTGATCACAAACATCAGCATCCTTTACATGAAGGTTCAAATTCGGAAAAAATATGAGACATTTGCTTACTTCGTCGGCAAACTTGCCCATCACAAAAGACAAGCGTCATCAGTAAATGTTAAAACTGCTCCACTGGACACCGTGTTCACACAGTGTGGTTCCTTAGCTTTCATTCGCCAACACATCGAGCAGCACCACAACTATTGTTCACCTGGACCGAAGCACATATCTCGCGATATTTCCAGAGCACGTAAAATATCAAATTGAATTACGCATTTAACGCTTCCTTGTGCTTATTTCCAGGGCAAAGAAGGCGTTGACAAGGTCTTGGAGATCCTGAGGAGTGAGCTCAATCGCACCATGCAATTGCTCGGTGCGTGGACTCTCATTCTACTGCTTCTGGCCATGCTCAGATCTTTTCGTCAGTCCTCATTTTTGCCTTGATGCCACATTGTTATCTTCCTGAAGAATCATGCCCCTGAAATATTTTTTTCTTCTGTTGACGAAGAGACATTCTCAAGCACATATTGCTTGAGTACGTAATATACAAACGCGTGAGCAAAAACATGAACTGAGTAAATGTATTGGTACTCACTGCCGAATATACAGTCCGAGTGTGATCCATCCCTACAGCTTTGATTTTGTAGAGATTTATCGTATATATCACCGAAAACTAATGAGGATCTTGTGAAATTATGCTGCAACTCAAATTTTTTGGTCTCTTAATGAAAACTTAATTTATTAATTAGGGTGCGTTAATGAACGGTTGCTCTAGAGTCAGCTTGAACTTGCTTAACTGCTAGCCCTTTTCTTCAAATATATTTCTACGGCATCCGAATCTATTTATATTATACGTATAGCGTAAAAAAAGGTATCAGCCTGATCACAATTTCCTTGCAGAGTTTTTATTTCAAGTTTCCCTAAAAAATCTGTATTCCAATGCACAAAAATTTCAAAATAATTTCTTGCTGAACAATTCTTTACTTTCGCTCTTAAATTAGACGCAGACCCTCGGCCAGGAGCATGTTCTCTTGCGGTAGCTGACACTACATGCGTAGCAGGTACTGAAATGAAAATTTTTGCTTTTTTTTCGATGACAGAAACTGTAATCATAGTAAGGCGCACAAAAAGAATATCTCGCACTTAAATGACACAAAAAACACAGAATATGCAGAGATCGGCGGATAGACGAAGCGCATGTTGTGCTTTTTTTGTATAAGTTATGTCCGATATCTCCACTATACGAAGCACCAAATAGCCCCTCTCTTGCCTTATTAGACAGTTTTAGCTGTGCGTACGCAAGTGCTTGCGTACCCAAAGAGCTACGGCGCTGCGTGCGTTACGCTGTCCGCTCCGAAGTATAGTTTTAGCTGACCGTGCCGTAGCGTCCCTCAGGCGCACGTGGCGCCATCTAGTGACAAGAAGTCAAACCACATCAACGCTCGGTTGAAGAAAATTTCATCCGTGATTACTGATAACTACTGTGAGTGCATTGGGAGCCTTTTTTGTTCCAAGAAGAAAAACTATGAAAACCGAAGAAAATGCAAGATCTGGCTAAAAGTTAGAAAACTGCTTCGCCAGGTGTCGTTGCTACGAGGAAAACACACTGAATATAGTTAGGCCTAGGAGCTTGAAGATCGCCAAATTATCTGAAAAACAGGGGCTAGTTATCGCTTATACCACTACGTGTGGGCAAGATTAGGCGAAATAAAAGCGAACCGCTACCATTTGAGCGAGCTATTGCGTCGAAGAATCCAGCGGCGACATGTATTTATTCCGAAGCGGGCGAGCAGGGCGCCGCCATCTTGTCAAAGTTAGCGTACGCAAGCCACGCAAGCGCCGCAACGCAAACTCCGCTGGCTACCGTACGCAAGGCTACCGTACGCAAGACGCAAGGCTTGCGCTTGCGTTCTGCGCATGCGCACTACCGTCCCCGCAAACTCCTCGCGTACGCTAACTCTTTGCGTACGCACAGCTAAAACTGTCTATTAGCGCAATGCGGGAACACTAAGCGTAACGAATTCTTTCGTTCTGCACTTAGTTCAGCTGGAATCGTACTTTGAATATTTTATACACGTATCCACTGTAATGGCAAAAGCAATTTACCGCATCTCTGGTAATAACTCCTCTCTGTTCATTTCATAATGACTTTCAAGCCAGGGTGCAGCGATGATTATGTATTAGCTTAAGGTTATGTACTGGCGATGATTATGTATTAGCTTGTGGCTACAGTTGTCCTTTGAGACCCATTGAATTTCTTCTTTTCCCTGGTGCAGTCACACAGCTATTCATGCTTGATTGAATAAATGGCGCACTAAAGGCAAACCGCGTTGTGGTTGTGTCTATAGATTACCGCAATCTAAGTGTAAAGACGTTATTTTTAGAGAAAGCAATGGTTTCTTAAAGGGGCCATGATATGGTAGTTCTTCATATTGCAGCTTTTGCTTCAGTAACTAATACAGGAACTTATGATTCAGTTTCCGAAATTTGGTTGCCCTGGACGAACTCTATATTCCAAAAAATGCGATCGAAATTGGGAACGGGAAACACCTCCCACCGGCAGCGACCGCCATATTGAATGCTGTCGTGACGTCACTAGGGCTTACACGGAGCAACGTCGTCTGCTCTCGTTGCTACAATGTGCGCAGCGAGGTCTCTTGCCCCTGTACTTTCGCGGGCGATCTAAGTACCAATCGTCCCCCATATATGGGTGACTGGTGCTGCAAAAGCGTTAATAACAGTAACGCAGTTATTCTTCGGTTTAGGTAGGGTCCGGCCACACCAGGCCGATGCGACGGCGATCGGCGGTCGGTTGGCTGGTCGGTATGCAAATGCCATCGCTGACGCACCAGTCTGTCACGCTAGACCGACAGCAATGCAAGCACGACCAACGACCCCATATCGCGGTAGTGTAAAGCGTGAACTTAGTGGGAACTGGCTGAGTGTCGTGGGGGACTAGGGGGACGTTGCACCGCCGGCCCCTTTCGTGACGAGGCCTAGCGAGTACGCAGGATTCGTGTGTGCGATTTCGGCTATTGCGGAGAGCGAATTCACGAGTTTTAGCGCCTGAAAATAGCTGTAGAGTGTAGTTTTGGCTACAGTGCCCTCAAAGCGACGACTGCCTACATCGCAGGGCGCGAGTACAATAAGGGGCAAGTGTCAATAAGTGACCCGGTCTTCACAGCATGTGCTGAAGGCAGCCGGCAGCAGCCGTCGGCTTCGGCTGTGGACAACAAATCTGGTTGTTTTCATTAATTCAAGCACCATCCGAACGTATTTTAAGCTAAAGCGTTTTAAAATCAAATATTGTTTACATAAGAGGAAGCAGATGATATTAAGCGGGAAGCGCAGGTCCTACGCGAAGCGTTTCCCAAGCAGGAGATATAGCATCACCGGCGCTTAATTATTGCAGTGTTATCATAGTGTGGAAATGAGTAAAACTACAATCTTTGAGCAATACCACGGAATATTTCAGATAAGGAGAGCCCACCATGCGTTTCATGCCACGCAAACGAGCAATACTGTTTGCGCACAGCTATGTAAACAACCCCAGCGCGGGGCTGCAGTTGTAACCGTCGCATTCCTGGGCCACACTGCGCACGCACAGTAAACGCTAAATGATGTACTATTATTTTCAAGCACTCATTTAGACGGCGGCGACTATTCATCGGTGTGGGTAGTGAAAGCATTCGAGTCGCGTAGGGTTTTGCAAGCGGCTTGGTTCCTGCAAAAGGGTTCTACGAGACGAAGGGAATGTATGTTTGACTTACAAATGCACACATGCAGCGGGGAAGTCTTCTCATTCGGCGCTTTTCCCTCCCCCTTTCGTGCTTCAAGGTTACTCTAATGCCACCTTGTGATAAGTTGAGTTTAATTATCGAGCCGATGAACAGCGGACAAGAACTTGGTAGATAGCTACAAAACGCCGCGACTTTCACGGCGCACATCGACGAAGGCATGCACGGCACGGGCCGCTTTTCACATACGGGGGCACTTGACTGCTCAAAAGAAACCACACTCATAACATAAAAATAACATGTTTCTGAGCGCGAATAATAAAGCAGGGGTCCATCTATTTCTGTTTCCTCAACAATCGAAAAACGGGCGCCACGAGCAAGTCCGCTTGCCCAAGGATCACTCAGCTCGGGTAATAAGCTGATGGCTTCCGAAAATAAAACACGGAAAATGCATTTTATTTCAATAAGCTAAAAAAAGAGAACTTTTCGAGCGACCACCGTCTACGGTGCGCATGCAATCACCTGAACAGCGCACAGCAGACGACGCGGGGCGGGTATGCCGCTGTGACGTCAGCGATCAGAGGTTGCCAGACCAGCAAGCGGTTCGCAGAAGAAACGAAAAAAAACTCGTTTTAGGAATATTCGCCGCACATAATCAGCTGAAACTTGGGGGAATTTTAATTTAACGTGTTGAGAATTAAATGCGATAAGCAGGGTATGCGTGAAAATAGGCTGTCATGGCCCCTTTAAGAAAACACATTTCTGGAAGCAAAATACAGTGATGACAACCACCGGCCATTTTCGCGAAAAAACGCGTAAACGAGAATACATTCTTTCCGGCACAAATCTCGGAGGGTTGGGTGCGCAGTCATGCACTGAACACAGATTGATTACAGCATCCTGATCGTTCCATTACCAGGAACTGGGGACAGCAGCCAATCAGTTCCTGTAAGCCTAGCAGTCTATCACGTTCCGTTCTGTATGAACTCGGCCGTGCTAGTTCTTTCTTAAGTCACAAATGAAGTCAACGAGCAATTTTTTTTAATTTTCTAAGCCGTGATTCACGATGTCTCAACCACGGGAACTAGAACTGCTTGTCCCAAATCGCTGGTGATGTGGGCCTCCAGATTTCTAAGCTAGTAACGTGGAAATCTATCTCTCAATTCTGTATTCAATTCTGAAAGCAATAAATGCATCATTGGCTGCCGCGCAAACCTCAGCATATACATAAGCAGGTAAAAGTCTAGTTTTGTTCGGATCAAAAAACGGCCGGAATTGTCCTCCGTGTACTAGCAAATAACGCTTATCCTCTCTCTCCTGCTCTATCTACGTCTATCACAGTAACCTAAGAAGTTTACGCAGCGGGAGGTTTGGTTTGAAGCACTGACGGTTATAAACTATATCTGTTTGTTTTAGCAGGTGCCGCGCTGAGATGTACTACGGTTGTCTCCCTAAGCACTACTGCAGAGGAAAGACAGATAAGGTTTTTCCTGTGTAGTACACTCTGGCTCTCATTTTCAGATCTGACTGCTTAAAAGTAAACTTTTAAGATGTTTCTTACATTTCCACGTACTGTTGTATCCAAAAGTGGTATATGGCATTCGCGATTTCATGATTCGCTGCCCGTGTGCCGCTGTTTGGCGGCTATGCCAAGCCGGAGAGCTTGTCCCGAAACCAACGTAATGTCATTCCTCTGGATGAAAATAACCTCCTAATCTGTGTGGATATCAGGAACCGCTGAAAAGTGCCGCGAAAGTCAAGTTTAACCAAAAGCACACGTCTTATGCACCACTTCTGCACCCGACAGTACCTGCGATAACATTCGTTATTGCGGATTGTTCGTTATTTCAGTTTTAATTTTCCTCCCTCCTAGGTTGCCCCAATTCCAGCGACTTGTGCACAGACTTCATCGCACGAGAGGGACACTATTCGGAGCCGCTACCCAGCACGTGCAAGAGGAGGCATTCCTGAGTAGACGGACTGCAGTATCAAGTTGCAGTGTGATGCCAAAAAAGGGAGCAGCAACTGTAAAAACGTGGTCATCACGGGTCAAGCACCCCCAAATGCGATTTCTTTTAACTCCCTGAAACGGTGGCTTGTAAGCTATCTTGTTCTTCATTTACTGATTTCATCGACAATAATATGGTGGTCGTTGGAGTTATGTAAATAATCCGGATGGTGGACATCTCTTTTATTTACACTTCAGGTAGCAAACACACTGCCCATCAGTCTACTCACCATCGCAGTTCTTTTCTTTCGGAGCACCATTCTTAAGTGGGAAAAAAGAAAACAAAGATGTCTCTTGCACTCTACTTAGCTTACTCTCCGTTAATAAGCATTCGCACACGGTCAATTTCATTCACGGCGCAGAGTAGTCGTTAGCATCAGTGCTCTCCCCCGGATGGTGCAACCGCAGCCGCTGACATTCTCCGATAACACGATCAAGTGTCGAGTTGAAATACATCGATCACAGTGGGACCCCCGCCTCCACTATGTTAGTTCAGTCCAGCAATAACAGTCAACGTGCCCCCCCCCCCCCCCCGTCCACTTTTCTCACCTTTCTCCTCCCACCCTCTCTGCCTGTTCTCTTCCACTTCGCTCCCCTGTCAGTTGTTCTCTGCAAGTGGAGAGGGGGATTTCTCTCTCTATACCTTGTGTCCCGCCAACCGAGGCTTCAGTCGCCAACTCATAGACACTTTTTACGTCAATGAGTGTCCTAATGCTTATGAATCAAAAATTACTTATCGCTCCACGAGCTTTCACTCTTCTATCAGCTTTTGTACCCTATGTATTGTAAAACATGTTCATTGAGGAGAAAGCATCGTCACCATTAAGTTTCAAACAATTTAAGCCCCCTCAAAACCACTGACATAGAAAGTGGGAATTCTTTCTGAGCGTAGGAATTCGCGGCCTGTCTCAAAATTATATTCTTTTCAGCCACACTGTCCACTGCCATGGTGTCTATTTCTCCAGAAAAGAAGTCAAATCAGCGCTTGATTTTTTCATAGGCTCACTGTCAACAGAAGAGAAATATCACCGTGCTACTCTCACCGTCACGATACGTTATCGTACTTCAAGCTTTCATCGCGGGTCCGATGGTATGTATCCTTAACAGCTGCGGCGGGCCCCACATGAGGATTGCGTAGCATTTTCAACTTTATGGTCGGCCTAGGAACACTGGGGAGAAACGAAGCACGGTATTTGCAAGAAAGCAGTTTAAAAATAGTTTGAACTTCGATTGGTTGCACGGGCGCACACTTCATAGCCCTCGCTCTTCTGTCCCCTTCCTTTATGTCAGGCTCGGCTGCATGGACCCCACAAGACTACATGCACAAACGTTCCTTTGCGTTGAACCTTCGGTTCATTTGTTTTCCGAAAGACAGCGAGTGGTGCAATGTGCGACTTATGTGGACAAGGTACCTATGTGATCGCACCCCCGTGGAGGGTCACCAGGAGTAGCGTGCTGTCGTGCTCCTCACCTTCTTCCTGTGTCTACCCTTCACCTGGCTGAGCTGCACGCACACTTTTTCATTCCAACTACAACGAACAGGCGTTAGCAAAGAGCCTTCGCCTCTAAAGCTAGTAACGTACAGCAAATAGTCGATCTCGTTTTAATCTTAGCAGTAAGAAGCTCAATGAGTATACAGCAGTTTCTGAGAAAATAGCAGGTGTACATGCACAAAGTACTCTACATTCCGAAGAGGAATGAGTTAAGCTTTAAAAATAAACTCGTTGCCTATTTCAAAGCTATGAGCACAAGTCATTTCACCCACTGTTGACTCAGAAGACAGTTTGAAATACATACTGAATCAATTACTTCAGATATGTAAATGTAAGTAAAATTTTTATTCACCGCATGCGCCCAACTTTATACGCAGCAACATGTTCCTGGTGTGGTGGTATTCCTACATTTACAAACGTTACATGGTCATGCACAGCTAAATCCAAGAAATTAGAGCCGCCCAACACGGCGCCGGAGCAGTGGGGGATGACGCCGGCAAACGGGAACCTAGAAGACCAGGAACGCGCTAGTCGTGGTCACCAAAGTGTCGTCAGAGGCTACTGGAGCCCTGTACTGAGGACCACACCGACAATCCGCTCCGGTCTCCTTTTATATAATAAATTTCGTTCTTTCTTTCTGTGCGGATAATTCCAGCGTACTTAATAGAATTTATTTTTGTCTGCTACCGATCACATCGCAGAAAACATTTGACTCTCTGAAGGGCGTGGCGTAAAAATGGTCACCCAGAAGACAGGCAGCGCTCAGAAAACGAACAAGTACACACATGGAGCACACTGATTTAAAATTGTACCTACTATCGTAACTTCAGCAGCATACCGGCAGTGGTTTACATAAACAGTGATCTTTGCTGGCCGACTGGCACCGCATTTTATACCCTTTCCATGGGAGTGCACAATGAAGTCGACCTATTCATCAACACAAAAAAAAATCTGCAAGAGACAAGAAGCTTGCCTTCAATGATAGTGAGCTGCAATAAACTAGTGGTACAATGCGCACTTTCCTGCGCTCTCAGGCACCCATAAAGTATGTGAGCGCAGCGGTTTCAGTCTCCCAGGAGATTCCCTCTACTCAGCGTGCCAGCTAGGCCAGAAACCAGCAGCTATGGGACAAAGAATGGCGGTAGCTTGGTGCTCCGCTTTCGCCGGTCTCAAGCCTGAGAATGGATTGGAGCAAAAGGTTAACAAACAAAACAAGCTCTTCGGAAAAGAGACGATACAGTGGAGTTTTAATAACTCGAATCACCACTTACGCAGTGATCAACGAAACAATGCAGTACCTCCGAAACTAACACTAGAGAGAGCTTACAGTACAAAGATAGATTAACACCAACAGCGCTCTAACACACGATAGAGTCACCCAAACAAAACACGATTTTTTTACCGGGTACTGCGCCAGTTCCACGACCGGAGGGTCGCGATGGCGTGTGCTGACTCGCAGATTCGTGGCTCTGCAACAGATGTTGACCCACGAATCAAGCCGGTGCGGTTCTTCGAAGCTGGGATTACGGAAAGGGCTTATCAACTGCGGTAAACGTCCTTCATTCATAAGGCGCGCCGTGTCAGTTCGTTACTTTGCGCCAAGGCAGGCGCGCTCACACGCATATCATTCACTGTACAATCTCTCTATCACCCCTCCGTCGAGGCTCGCGTCGCCATTGGTGAGGCGAGGAGAGAGGTATTAAGAAAGTTCGAACCGCTTCTCTCTGACCCGGTGCCTCCGGGCGTGAGCGCAGTGAATAGGGCATTACTCCACAAGCTCAGGGTTATGCCCGCTCAGTGGGTAACCAGGGTTGTTTCCCCAAGATTCTCGACCGCTCTGAGGCTCCCACGGGCCAAATTCCTGCCGCGCCGCGCCAACTCTCCAAATGTACGCCGATTTTTGTGACAAATGGCCCTATGCCCAATTCAGATAAATCCACCAACCCTCCGTGGCATGCACAGCCTCTGTCAGAAGTAATCAGCCCAAGGTATTTCCTTGCAAGTCGTGCAGTGGAGCTGCTTGCGCAATCGTGGTTGTCCTACCATTTGGAGAGGCCAGGTGGATACTTATCTTGCTTTCAATGAGATCACGATCGCTTGCAATGGATAAGGAACTGCACAGCGTAGCCCAAAAGTAAACCTCTTGGGCTGCTTACATTTTAAAAAGGCTGTACCTGCGCCTCTCTCTCTCTCTCCTTCGCTCTTACTCCTTACATCCTATTCCTCATGGCACAGTTGAAGAGGTCGCGTTCCGATAAAGGCGAAACTAAATTATCCGTTGCGGTGACTCAGTAGTTAGAGCTCTCGGGATCCAGATTACCCGGGTTCGACCCTGACCGCGGCGGCCCCGTTTCGATGGAGGCGAAACGCAAAAGGCGCCCGTGTGCTATGCGATTTCAGTGCCGGTTAAAGATCCCCAGGTAGTCTAAATTAATCCGGAGCTCTCCACCACGGCACCTCTTCCTTCCTTTCGTTTTTCACTCCCACCTTCCTCTCTTCCCTTACGCCGCTGTTCCTGTGCCCACCGGCATATGTGAGACAATTACTCGGCCATTTTGCTTTTATCAAACACCAATTTTCAAATGTCGCCCGTGGGCTGTGCGATGTCAGTGCACGTCAAAGATACCTTCCGTTGCGACGCGGTTTAGGTGCCCGGCTAGATATTCGAGACAGTTGCTATGTCGTATCCTTTACTGAAAAAACAATTTTCATCGACTACTGATTTGGAGTTCCCGGGTTCGAACCCGACCGCGGCGACTGCGTTTTTATGGGGGAAAAACGCTAAGGCGCCCGTGTGCTGTGCGATGTCAGTGCACGTTAAAGGTCCCCAGGTGGTGGAAATTATTCCGGAGCCCTCCACTACAGCACCTCTTTCTTCCTTTCTTCTTTCACTCCCTCCTTATTCCTTCCCTTAAGGCGTGGTGGTGGTGGTAGTGGTTTTATTAAAAATAATAGTAAAAAGGAAGGAAAAGATTTTTGCTAGCCCCGGCATCTGCCATCGATACTGAAGCACCTGAGCTGAGGCAGCGGAAATAAAGGATAGCAGGCAGAATGGAGAAATGAAATCAAAGAGGTGAGGGGACAGGAAGAGAGGATAGGGGGAGAAGTAATATGTACAACCTATTTACACAATAAGAAATGTGTCCAGGTTGTGCGCGTGATTAGTTCATTTTAGAGGAATTAAATCACACACGCGCACAGCACTGTGATGGTTACAACTGGAGTGGGGCGTCCAGTTATTAATCGTTCAAGGTAGAACTCGCGGAGCGTTCGGTCACTGCGTGTAACTACCTGACGGAGAACAGACGGGACGTCAAGCCCGTGTGTTCGAGGAATGCACAGAGGCTCACCAAAGTTCGCTCACGAGTGCGCGCACTGCCCTGCGGCCACAATAGCGCCTTGATGGAGTCTGGTAGTATGCCTTGCGCCCAATAGGGCGCGAGCATATCGCGACGAGCATCGGCGAACGCGGCACAGCGAAGGAGCAGGTGTTCTAGTGTTTCCACTGCACCGCATCCGTCACACACATCACTCGTCGCGATTCCGTGACGCACCCGTCGTTCCCCGGGTCACACGCAGCCAATGCGCGTGCGGAGGATCATTGCACGCTGTGACCTTGTAAGTGCGCGACAGCCGGTGACACTATCGATGCGCTCACCTCCCGCGATGCGTGGGTCGGGGTGCTGCTTTCGGAGATGGTCGTGGATGGCCTCACGCACGTCCTCCAGCACAAGGGGCAGATCGCTGGCAGGTAGTTGGTGTGCAGCGGTCGCGAGGTCGTCAGCTTCTTCGTTGCCGGCGATGTCGCAGTGACCGGGCACCCACTGTGCACGCACGGCACAACCTCTCTGCGCGAGGCGCTCGATGCGCGAGCGAATTTCCCGCACTAGTGTGGTACCGCGGCCGTTAGATTGCAGGCGCCTGAGGGCGGCGCGGAAGTCGCACAGCAGAGCACTCCTGGGCGGCGGAGGGCCGAGGGTGAGCAGCAGGTCCAGCCCGAGCCGGATCCCCATCAACTCCGCCGTGGTGGAGGAGCCCAGGAAGGCTGCGTGTTGCTGGCTGTGCAGTTGCAGGGCGGGGATGGTGGCCGCCGCAGCAAGGCGCGGTTCAGGTCTCCAAAGATATATATGAGACAGATACTACGCCATTTCTTTCCCCCCCCCCCACTAAAAAAAACAAACCATCCATTATTTTTGCATTCTTATTCAGGTACTCATCTTGCCTTTCCTTTTCTGCTACATCCTCGTTCCAAATATATCAAATAATCTTCCTCCTCCTCCAACCAACCTTCTCTACTGTTAATAAATCCTGGTTGCCTGTAAAAAAATTGAAAATGGCTTTTAAGGAAAAGAAATGGCGCAGTAACTGTCTCGGTAACTGTTCGTGTGCCTCGGTGGACACTCGAACCACGCCGTAAGAGAAGGGATAGAGGAAGGAGTGAAAAAACAATGGGAAGACAGAAGTGCCGTAGTGGAGGGCTCCTGAATAATTTCGACCACCAGCGGATCGTTAACGTGCACTGACATCGCAAAATCATAATAATGATAATAATAATAATAATAATAATAATAATAATAATAATAATAATAATAATAATAATAATAATAATAATAATAATTGGTTTTGGGGGGAAAGGAAATACATCGCATAGCACAGGGGCGCTTTTTGGCTCCCTTTCTCTGTCCACTACTCTGGTGAACGCCAGTACAGCACCTCTTTTCCTATTTTTTGTTAACTCCTTTCTTCCTTTCCCTAACGACGACGGTCGCCTGTCAAACGAAACGTGAGAATGTTCCTGCGCCTTTCATTTCCTTAGAAGCTATTTTCCAGCTGCTATTCTCGTTTAGAAAATGTACAATATTCATACTCTTTTCAAAACCATCTAGCAAGAATATTTTTGGGAAAAAGTTATTCACATGGAAAAGAAAATTTTGAAAATTGTTTTCTTGGGGAAGGAAATGCGCAGTATCTGTCTCACACCTGAACTGCGCCGTAAGGGGAGGGATAAAGGAGGTACTCAGAGAAGAAAGGAAGAGGTGCCGTTGTGGAGGGCTCCAGAATAATTTCGGCCGCCTGGGGACCTTTAACGTGCTCTGACATCGGAATGCACACAGGCGCCTTTGTGGTTCGCCTCTATCGAAACGAGGCCGCCGCGGTCGAGTTCCAGCCCGGGTACTCCGGATCAGTATCCGAGTGCCCTAGCCACGGAGCCTTTTTTTTTCAGGCGAGTCCAAAACTAGGTCGCATTAAAATTTCACGAGAAATATTTTTCACACGATTTGACATTTCTTCTGGTCTTTGACACAGCACAGTTCTTTCGTATGGAATATTAAGAAAGCAGTAGTGCAGAAATTTTTTTATGTTCGCTCAAGATTTAATGTAATACGCACCATTATTGTAACAAGGTAACCATATGGGCTAGTCGGTGTATTTCAGAAATAACTTCACGAGCGAAAGCACGAGACACCAGGAGAAGAATACAGGACAAAGCTGGACTAACAAATGAAGTTTAATCGAGAAACGGCCAACTTAGGACATCAGAAGACGCATGCGTATCAGATACACAAACAACTAGCGCGAAACTCTAAACCTATTTTAATTAGAATCAAACGAACTGTGGTTCAGCAAAAATATGCAAAATTGTGAAAGTTTCGTTTTGTCCCGTATTCGACTGTGAATTTTACTCTAGAATATTCCAAGTAAAAACATACAAACAGCTATGTTGTAACCAGTGTTACTGGAGTTCCCGTGTCATATCGCAGCTTTTCCGATAACTGCGTTCCTCAAAATAATCGATGCTCATCGCGCATAACTTCACCGCAATTCACCTGTGCCTCAAGATCGGGTTCGCCCTTGTGGAGTCTACATAAACCACGGGTGCACCTTTCCATTCCTGCAATTACGAACAAAGCTGGTGTATCATTGGGTGCTTTAACAGATCACGGTGGAACACCTGCATTCTAACCACAGTCACAGTATCCATGCCTATACAGAGGGCTCAGTTAACCACTTCCGCAGCGTCTGTGGAGATCCCGGCAAAGTCCATCTTGGTGAAGGTGAACACAAACTACCACACGTCCTCAATAGGCGCAGAACTAGCTGCTCTTCGGTCTGCAGTTCAGTTCAGTTCAGCCAATAACTTCCACATGAACGGGCAGTTTTCACTGATCCTACCGTAGCTCTTAAGCGCCTATTTTGTGTCTGCCCTCGGTTCGTGAATGTGTCCTCCTCTCTGCAACCCTCCGCCGATTAGATCCTGGTTCGCGCACAGCAGCCAAGATTGTGGTTCTTTAGGCAAGACCTTCATTGCAGAGGACAGCTGTGAAGGCGCTTTTCAAGTTCCTGACGGACTCAGGACTGAGTTCAAGGTTATAAACTTTCAGTGTGTTTCCTGTGCACTTTGTTAGTAATGGCCTACGGACACGTGAAAAAATGATCTCCCTTTCCTCTCTCCCCTTTCTATCTCTCCCTCCATTCCCCTTCCCACGTGCAGGGTAGCATACTGGGAGTCGCCTAGTTAACCTCCCTGCCTTTACATTCATCTTACTCTCTGTCTCTCTATTTCCTGTGCCAGCTGCAGCCCAATCCCTGCCAACTTCTTAACATAATCTACCCATCGAACTTTCTGCCGCAAATACTATGCTTGCCACTGTTGGAGTACAGTCTGTTACCCTAAACCACCACTGGTTATCTTGCCTTCGAAATTACAGACCCTGCCGAAGCCCAATTCTTCCTCTTCATCTCAAATAGGAAGTGAATAATCCGTGCTTTATTCCTGAACCACTCTGCCCCGTTCCTGCCCCTTAACGTTAAGCCTATCAATTTCCTTTCTATAGCTCGTTTCATACTCCTCAATTTAAGCTCAACCCTTCTTGTAGGTCTCCACGTTTCTTTCCCGTAGGTGAATACCGGTAAGCTACAAACGTTATATGATTTTCTTTTGACGGATGCAGGTAAACTGTCATTCATGATCTAAGAAAACCTGCCAAATGTGCTCCACCCCATTCTTATTCTTCCAGCTATTTTATTGCGAAAGCAATACTGCTCGAGGTTTCCGCTCTTGGCCGTCGTCCCGGAGAATCCACCATTGACCTTTAGCATGACCTATGTGTGACGTCATACCAGCTGTGGAAAAGCGGGGCCCCAACTCGGCTCGTCGCGATTGTCACAGCGAATCCTCCATGCTGCAGCTGCCGTGGGGGAGGCGCTCGCGTTACGTGACGTCATGCCAGCTGTGGAAAAGCGGCCCCCCAACTCGGCTCGTCGCAGTCGTCCCAGCGAATCCTCCACGGTATGTCGGATGATGTGTATAAGGTTAAGCTGCAACGATGTGCTGCAGCTAAGAAGCGGCGGCGTGCGGAAGAAACGGATGAAGAGCGGGAACAACGTTTTGCTAAATTGCGTGCATATTATGCAGCCAGGCGAATGCGTTCAACATCTCTTGATCTGGGCGCATCTACAAGTATCATTCATGCTCTCAATGCTGACGCTACTTTGGCGACACCCGATCTGGAACGACAGAACGAAGCGAGGAAGAGACAACGCGCTCAAGAGACGCCAGAAGAACGCTCCGCACGACTCGAGAAACGTTGTAACATAGATGCGGCTAGAAGTCGTGCCACGTCCAGGAATGACTCCAACTGCGGAAGAGACCGCTTTGAGTTTAGGAGAGCGTCAGAATGAGACGAAACGAAGCTTTCGCAATTCAACTTGGGTTAACCTGAGCTAAACCACATCCAGTTTCTTTCTCGTGGTCCAGATCTTTGGTTACTACATGGTTTAAGTTGGCGTATTTTCTTACCATCTCCAGCACTTCGCTACCAATTATAAACTGCTGTTGCCCACCGAGATTGTTGAACGTTACTTTGGTTTTCTGAATATTGATCTTCGAACCAACAGCTCTGCTATCCGTGTCTTAGTCACTTATCACGCTTTCCGATTCATCTCCTGAGGGAATTAGCAAGGCAACATCCTCAGCGAATCGTACACTACTTAGGTAATCTCCATTAACTCTTATCCGCAACTGATCCCAATCGAGGCCTCCGCATACCTGATAACAGGCGGTGAATAGCTCTGGAGAGATCTTGTTTCCTTGCTGGACTCTTCTTTATTGGCATTTTTCCTAACATTATGAAGGACTATGGCAGGCCGGCTGTGCAGCCGTTATAGATATCCTCCATTATTTTTGCATAAACTCTTCTACACCCCATTCACCGCAATGTCTACATAAATGCTGCGGTTTCAAGTCAGTCAAATTCTTTCTCGTAATCTATTAGGGCTACATATAGGAGTTGGTTGTATTTTGAGCATTTCTGTATCAACTCTCTTATAGTGAATATGATCAATTGTACTGTAAGCTTTACGAAAGCCTGACATAAATTGATCGAAGTCTAGGGTTTCCCTGACTCTTTTAGTAATAATCTTAGTGAATGCCTTATAGGCAGCGGACAGTACGCTATCGGTCTGCAATTTGTCAAATCCTGGACGTTTCCTTTCGTACAGATTACCAATTGACCCTTGATTTATACCCCAATGAAGGTTTACTCATTCGGTCGCCTTCGGCGTAACTGAAGCTGCTATTTCGAAGACAACACACAAGCCCTCATTCTTTTTCTGCAGGGCGGAACAGCATCATAAAATGCGGACGCTGCATTCCCGAAGCAGTTCACTAAACCTGATAGGCGTTCGCCGGCATTCGTAGCTTGCAGTTTAGAATTATACCCTCCTAGAGGCAGCTCTTTTCATGGCAAGAACGCTTCATCACTAAACTGAAGGGGTACTTTTACGGGCTCGAAAAGGCACGGTAATAAAAAAAAAACATGTGTACGCAGGTCGAAGCACATTCACAGCTATTAAAATAAATAGATAAGATTGTGTGATTTGTCAGTACTTGAATGTTCTAATTGCACCATTCGTTGTGCAAGGTGCCTTGTTGTGAATTTCCGGATAACGAATGTGTTGCATCTTGTTTATAAGGCGTATAACTGCCGTTACAGCTTCTGGGATAGGATAGGATAGGATAGGATAGGATAGGATAGGATAGGATAGGATAGGATAGGATAGGATAGGATAGGACAGGATAGGACAGGTTACACTTAATTGCTCTAACAAGGTCTTTCGGTCAGACAGAGGTCTTCATCTTCAAGCAGATGTCTCCCTCCTTCTTGCAGAGGTCGGGGCCCCTATTACAGGGCACTGCTGAGTTTGACCGCTCGCTGGGCATGGATGACCAATCCTCTTTGGAGGATTGGGTTGCCGCCGGAGAGCGACAACCCAATATACGGTATAGGGTGTGTGTTGGACCGCACCATGGGCAGACGTCCGTGTATTGGTTCGGGTTGCTAAGGATGTGTAAATTGGGGAAGGTTCCGGTTTGCAGCTTCCTCCAGTAAACTGCTTCTTGTTGATTTAATTTGTTTTGGGGAGGAGTACACTTTAGTCTCGTCCCTATGTAATAATCTAGAATGTCGGAGTACGTCGGGATTACCCTCAAGAAGTCCTCCGGGTCGTCGTTCAAGAGTGCTGAGTTAGTGTACTCGCGAGTGACTCTATCGACCCTTTGGGATTCTGAGAGTCAGCAGAACACGTCGGCTCCAGGTGGGAGGGAACAAGCCAATGTAGAGCGCAGCGATGGCGGCACGCTGTTTTTTTAGACGCTCACACCGCGCACCCTGCCCGATTTCCTTCATTTCATCACTGATAGTATAAACACACGTTGTGGGCGGCTAGCCTCTGGGTGCGGAGGCGTGAAGGCGTTAACGCGTAATACGCGGCAAACTAGTGTTTCTGACCAGCTCCGCCTTGGCGTTCAGCAGTTGTTTAGCAGCAGGGAACAAAATTTATCAACGGCGCGCAAAGTCGAAATAACAAATTCTATTCTGGGCAAAGACCATTGTTGCTTCATTAATACTGTCGAAAGAAATTGCATAGTAGTTGTGGCATCAAATGGACGGCTTTATACGTTTTTACACTGAAAGAATTGACTTTTTCGAAGCATCCTATCTCTTTTTTTTTTGCAAACGTCTCATACTGTGGTTCATGCACTTTTAAAACGTTTTAAATGTCTCAGAGAGTCGACAAAAATTACACTGATTATAATACAGGACTACAGCATTAAAATATGCAAAACAAAACGGTGCGATTCGCGTTAAAACTGCCAAGTAGGACATAAAAAATGAGCTACTACTCATTTCTTTGTGCTAGATACGAAAGCACAAAGCTTTTTTGATTGCGTAGAAAAAAACTGAAGTAACAACAAGGGAGAAATAACTTTTTGAGATTACTTTCATGACACTTAGATATGGACTCCTCTCCAAAATTCAAAGGCCTCTCACATTACCTAAACCCAAGCAGAATTGGCCGATTGCCAAAGATCGGCCGCAGTCGAGGTTAACGTTGTTGTTTTTTGTTTATTCAGCGACGCTAAAGATCCGACTGGCCTTATAAAGGCGGAGGCGGGTGTTACAATGAAAGTGGAACTCGCAGAATATACTGTAACATACTGGTGACTGCAATCCGGAGGGGATAAAGAAAGCGATATGGCGTCTAAACAACACTCTTTATTTTGGCTGACTTGCGCCCGCAATGGACAAATTCACTTGGCGGCGTAGCAACAAGCGTGACCGGTGGTCATCGAACAGAATGCCCGCCGCTCTCGGCCGTGCTCGATTTAAAGCCGGTAGAGAACTTTTGAAGAGTTAAAAGTTACAACCTCGACCACGATGTGAACAACCTTCAAAACATCGCCGCTACCCAAAAAAGCTTCGACGCCACGCCCTATCCATGATTCATATACGCGACGAAGCCGTGAGCCGACGCCGAGGACGACATGAATTGCATGAGCCAGGACATCGGACTCAGAATTGACTAACGACGGCCGGAAAGTTACCGCTCTAGTCGACACGGGCGCCGATTATTCGGAAATGAATGGAACATTCACCGCGAAATTGAGAAAAGTCACGACCGCTTGGGACGGCCCACAAATTCGTACCGCCGGAGGCCACCTCATTACGCCATCGGGGCGGCGTACAGCACGAGTGACCGTCAAGAAACATACGTATCCTACGACCTTCGTTGTGCTACGGCAATGTTCCCGCGAAGTGATCTCGGGCATGGATTTCTTTAATGAGCACCAGGCGATCATTTACCTGCGTTCCAAGCTCATTACGCTTTCGAAGGACGAAGCCATCTCTTCTATGACGACCCTGGAACAGCATGTTATCCTGAGTGTCCTGGGTCAACAAGTGAGCGTCCCACCCCGATCAAATGTCATGGTCACCGTATAGTTGCCACAGATGCCAACAACATGAAATCGCTCATCGACGGGAACACGGCGTCGCTTCTAGAGAGAAGAATCGGCATCGCAAGAGGCATCGCACATCTCCGCAATGGAAAAGCTGAAGTGCTGCTGAGGAAATTCAGCGAAGAATACCGGCACGTTAACAGTGGAACGACGATCGCTTTCCTCGGCGAACTGTCCGACGCTCGCGACGCGTTCGCTCTCTCCGACCGAGTCCCAGAAGATTCACCTAAAGGAGATCGAAGCACATTTTGGACATAAGCCTGGTTCGTCCTACGGTGCGAAGCGCAGAACGATGGCGTCAGGACTTGAACGTGGTGTCAGGTAGATGAACGGACACCCAGCCACCTCCACCAGATGTCACGCTGCGGTGACTGCAGTCCGGAGAGGATAAAGACAACAAAAATGGCGTCGAAACAAACCTCTTTATTTCGGCTGACTTGGGCCCACAATTGAGTGAATCACTCGGCGGCGGTGCAGACCAAACGTGCTCGGCGGTCGTCGAACAGGATGCCCGCAGCTCTTGTCCATGCTGAATTTAAAGCTTATAGTGAACTTTCGAGATCAAGCACGCAAAGTTACTACAGCATTCTGGAACGACGTATAACCGGCTTCGCCTGGATGCCATCGATCGAGATAAATCTCGTGGCGTCTTGCATCGCAAAAAAAGGTATAAATCGGCGTGCCGGCAGTTTTGAAGAATGAAGAAATAAACACTACAAAGATTCGTGGCAATACACAATAGCAGGCAAACATACAGATTGTTCGTACCTGAAGTAAACACGTCATTTCAAGGAAAAAATGTGAAACTCCAAGACCATTCGCAGCCTCAGGAAACGCTTCAGGCTATCCAGAAATGGTTAGTTTAGTTAATTTATAGAAGTTTAGCATCCGAAAGCGACTCAGGTTTTGACAGACGCCGTAGTGAAGGTCTCCGGAAATTTCGACCTCCTGGGATTCCTAAGCGTGCACTGACATCGCACAATACACGGGCATCTAGAATTTCGCCTCCATAGAAATTCGACTGCCGCGGCCGAAATAGAAGTGTATCGTGGTAAATTATAGACGCCATGGTTTCCGAGAGCTGATTCCAGTAACTAATGGCGAGAAGAAGTGGTGACTGAAAAAAAAAGGGCTTGTACGAGAAAAAATGGCCAGTACTTTGTGCTGCTGATCGTGTCGCGGAAATACTCGATTGGCTGGGGTTATGTGTAGCGCCGAAAATGCTGAAGCACTATGATAAAGCTTGTGAAAGAACATGAATTGGAATAGCCTGCGTTTCTCGAGAAGTGGTAAGTAAAGGGACCTTTTCATTTCAGGTATGCTTGCTGTGCGGGAGTAGTTCTCTGAAATGAACCGGGCAGCCTTATTTTGAGGATTCAAATTTATTTATTACGTAAGCCTGATCTGTATTCCATATAAGCGCAGCGTATTCGAGTTTTGAGCGGACTAAAGTAGTGTATGCCATACGCTTGGTAGATGAGTTGGCCATATGCGAGTTACGCCTAATAAAGCCAAGCGTAGAATTGTAGAAGCGTAGCTTTTTGGGCCAGTTGGTGCATGGTACCAGGTAAACAAACCAGCGGAATAGGACACGTACACAAGACAGGGAATGCACAAGGACCACGCTGGAGACACAACTGAAAATTTTACTTGATCAAAGAATCCAGCAGAGCAGGTCGCACATGCGCGTGAGGAGACAATGCCAACAAAATGAAAGAAATGGTAAGTCATTGGACATACTGCTATCTAGCACTAGGAAACTATGTCCCATTCTTGAATCGGTATTCTTTGGACGAAAATTTGATTGCCGTATCGCTGACGAAATCACTGCTTGACTTTTTTATTTAAAAAACTTCCAAGATTTTACGTTCTGTCTGCGCTTTGCCTCAGCCGATAATTTTTACACTGCTGAACAGGCGAGTACAGTTTTGCCATTTGTTGCAATGTTTTGGGAGATTGGCCGTATTATCCGGTTGCAGTGTTATTCGATGCGGTCTTAACCGGTCATTAATGCATTGGCCAGTGTGGCCCCATACAGGCCTTACCACATGACAGGGGGAACGAGTAAACAACATTGGCAGTACATTTGGCGAACATTTTTTAGTGCTTGACTTCACAATCTTTTCTTGCGGTCTTCACGGAGATACGGGAACACGGTGACGATAGTTTTGTAGGTGCTAAAAACACAACGTTCACAGCGTTATTTCATTGCCACCTTTTTGATACCACGCGAGACTTTGTGCATGTAGGGAATAACACCAGGTCTCGAATCCTGGCGCGATGCTTCTTCGTGGTGAGGTGCGTGCTGTAACCTAAGCTTACGTGACAGGGACTAAGCAACTGAGACTAGGACCTGTTCGGGATAACCGGCTGACCGGAGACGATCAGTTTGTTCAAAGAAACCGGTCTGCATAACATGGGGGCAGTTTTTTCGCAGGGAATTTCCTAGATAGAGATTGACTATACCCCTTTTCACTAGTTTTTAGTGTGCCGAGGTGTAGGGTAAAAGGCCTTTCTGAATTCGATGAGCGTATTTCCAGCAAACGTGGACATCGTCATAAAAAGGTTAGAAGCAAGTCTGAAAACCGGATGTTGTCATGAAGTGGCACCTCATGAGTGAAGCTCAGATCAGTGGAAGTGTGATAGATAAAATAAGATCGATAAAATGTCATTGGCTGCCGAATCGACGCAGTCAAGAGTAGTTAGTTTTTAAATGATTAAAAATCATCAACGTATCTAAAAACCTTAACAACCCAAGCGTCAGTATTAAGGCTGTTAAGTAACACATTGTCAAAACTAGGAATACCTTTCTTCTGTATGTATCTATGATCATCACGCTCTACAACAGTAGATGACCGGTAACAGGTTAAAAGTTCCAGAAACGAGTCGACAGATAGGCACGTGCTATTCTGAGGAGGAATAGCACCCCTGCTTTTGATGAGGTCGCGCACAGTCTGAACTAACTTCTTATAGTGTACTGAAAGGAACAAGCCCTCGACGTCAATGGATATGCAGAAGTGGCACCCATTGGGGTACTAGAGATGAACTCCACTACGCTCATTTAGGAATGGACTGAAAAGGGATCATCGGGTGCCAAGGGTTCCAGTGAGCCTTTCAAGAACTGGCCGACAGTTATTTTGCAATGTGCCACACTCAGTGACAATGATCATAAGGGGGCAGCAGGTCTCGTGCGTTTCTGTGGCAAAGAACAATTTCAGGACACCAGTCTTCTCCTTTATGCTCACTACGTTCAGCATACCTTCGAGAATCAAGCTCTTCAAGAGCTGAAAAGCACAGCTTTTTACCTCTGACGACGTAGCTGTCACCGGCTTGAAGTTTTAAGAGCGTCAGCTCTTACTCCCCACGTTTCGAGATTTCATGGGGTCTGCTGCCACCCTTGACCACAGCACCATCGCTGGCAGCAACTAACTCATCACGTTTCGAGATTTCGTGAGATCTCTTACCACCCTGAGATCAAAGCGCCATCTGTGGCTGCAACTAGAAAACAGCGCATCTGGCATTGAGACTTCTAGCGCCATCTACAACAGCACTGTAGACACAACCACCTGCCGCGTGCCAATGATGACGTCACGGTCCAATATGGTCGATAGATGTGGAACTATGTGAGCATGAAGTCAGAGGACGAAATCGCGGCATAGTTTCGGCTTCTCGAATCTAAGATGGCAGCCATTAAAATTGTTTGTGCCCTCTCATCCCTTCCCACTCCCCTCATCAAAAAATATCCTAAATCAGTTAGGAAAACTTCCCCGTTACGGCACCACTATACATGTATGCATTCGTTCCTCTATATATATACTCCGACAACAACGGGCGCCAAACCGGGGACAGTTGTATACAGAATTTGGTAGGCAAATAAAACTTAAATTGGTTGTGTTATAGAAATAAAACCACAATTAAATAATAAGGAAACATTGTATACATGCAATTTCTAACTCAAGCGCTACCATATCGCACTGCAAGCGAATTCTAGCCCCCCCCCCCTAGACCCCCCAAACGAAGCAAATTCTGTTTGGAACGCATCTTGAGGGGGTGCAACTCGACAATGGGTAGATGTGCATCGCAATTTCTCTGATAGATGGCGCTAGGCGGTGATCGTTCCGCTAGACGGCGTGCGTGCACGCGTAGCCGAGCATGGTGGCAATCCACCCCGTTTCAATGGGTATTACTTTCCGTTTCTCGAGACGAGCGGCGCGTTCTGCTTCGCTTCCTTAATGTAGTAACCTAAACAGCTAACGCTCGTTACTTTCACGTCTTCCGGACGGTGGCGGCCTTTTTTTTATGACATCATCGTTAGCTTTAGTGGAAAACACCTCGGTGGGCATCACCACAAACCCGCTCTCCTTATAAGACAAGGTAAAACTGAGGTAGTCACTTTTAAATTGCTCGGTTACGTTACGAAGGTTAATTACGCAGAGAACACGAAAGGTCAGCTTCTTCGAAAGGCAGTGAACCTCTTCCGTCTAACGTATGTACATCTCTATCTTCTATGCGGATGATATCACTGTCTGGTGCAACTCGGGGAGTGACGCCGAGATCGAGGAGCGTCTTCAAGCAGCAGCCGACACGGTGGACCGGTACGCCAGGGAGAGAGGTCTCCAGTGTGCGCCGGAAAAGTCCGAGTTGCTAATCCTGAAGAACCCGAGGACACCCCTAGCGCAGAACATCTCGGTGTATATAGAGAACCACCCAGTACAGAAACCCACGGAGATCAAGATACTAGGGCAGTATATCCCGCAGGGGCGACAGAACACCACCACTATGAAGAAGCTTACAACATCCACCGAGCAAATCCTCCGCATGATACATCGTATCCGAAATAAACACCATGGCATGAAGGAAAGGGACACCATCCGCTTAGTGCAAGCTTTCGTGATCTCTAGGATAATGTACGGGACGGCATTCCTTAACCTCTCCAGGTCGGAAATTGAAAAGTTGGAGGTACTCATCAGGAAAGCCTACAAGACGGCACTGGGGCTACCAAACTCCACGCCAACAGCAAAGCTCATGGCTCTAGGAGTACATAATACCCTCAAAGAGATGTGGGAAGCACAATGGTTCTCACAACTGAATCGGCTCGCACTCACAAAACCCGGCAGAGAACTGCTCGATAAAATCCATGTTAATCTGCCCTATACAATTGACCAAAGGGAAGAGGTCCCACGCGATGTGAGAAGACGCATAAACGTGCACCCCATTCCGCGGAATATGCATCCCGCATATAACACCGAGAGGAGGAAAGCAAGAGGTGAATCCCTGCAGAAGAAATGGGACAAGCAAATTAACACCCTTTACGTGGACGCAGCAGGACCAAATAATGGAGTCATGACTATTGTGGTCTCAACGCCTTCAGGGTCGATGGTGAACTGCGCCTCGGTGAAAACATCTAACCCCACTCACGCAGAGGAGGCAGCTATTGCATTAGCTGTAGCATCTAACCCCAACGCCGTTGTGCTCACTGATTCCCAGAACGCCTGTCGAAACTTCAATAACGGATTAATTCACAAGTCAGGGTTTTCATTGCTGACTAAGCATCCACCCAACCAGGTCTCAGTAATCTGGTTCCCTGGTCACCTGGAACTACCAGGAGGAAACGAAGCCGCCCACAGGCATGCCCGAGCTCTTCTATACCGGACGTCTCCCCCTGATGACCATGAAGGGTGCCGCGACCTAATAGGCTTAGCAGTGTATGCTGACAATCTTGCGCCATACAGAACAGCCAGAAAGGACTACCCAACACCACACAAATCCCTCAACAAGTTAGAAGAGAACACCCTTAGGAGACTACAAACCAACCCCTACCCAACACCAGCTAAATTACACCAGTGGTACCCTACACTATACTCTCCACAGTGTCCACATTGTGGAGCGGTAGCTAACCTCTACCATATGGTGTGGGCATGCCAATATAATCCCTTAGTTGACCCCATTCCCAACCCCTCGGAGGAGCAGTGGGAGGCTATTCTGCTCAGCGATGATCCTGACCGTCAGCACTGGCTGGTGGGGAGGGCCAGCGCAGCAGCAGCAGCCAGTGGACTACCGGACTAGGCGGTCCACCCACATGTTCGGAGAACATTGAAGAAATAAAGACGTTTGTAATCAATCAATCGATCTCTATCTTCCGCGGGGGCTTTTTCTGCAACACGGTGGACTGAAGCCAGAAGTTCGTGTTTTTTTCACTCTTGGTTCTAAACCAAACTTCGGGCCTTTTCTCGGAAGGGTGTAAATGTCAGGCGGAAGAGAATTGCCCGCCAGATATGTAACAGCTCTACCGATAACTTGAGTTTACTTTTTTGGCAGTTTTTGTCGAACAGTGGACAAGTAGAATTCAGTAAGCCGAGCTGCAAGACAGCGGTGCTGGCGAAGGTTGCTGGCAGCGAAGTGGCCAGCTCCCTGCTGAAGGCAAATAAGGCGAAGCCAGTCATGCAAATGACCCAGCTGTCTCCACTGTTCAGTCTTCTGAATTCGGCAGGTTCGTTTCCAGTGGCCGATGTCCACAAGAAAATATTGTACAGCCAAGCACTAAACAATGTTCACCAAATTTACAACCAACGTTGTTTACTCGTTCCCTCTGTCATGTAGTAAGGCCTATATGGGGCCACACTGGCCTTGCATTAATGACCGGTTCAGACAGCATCGCATAACAATGCAACCGGATAATACAGCCAATCTCTCAAACAATTCCAACAAATGTCAAAACTGTACTCCCCTGTTCAGCATTGTAAAAATCAAAGGCCGAGACAAAACGCCGATAGAACGTGAAATCTTGGAAGATTTTAAAATAAAATAGTCAGGCAGTGATTGCGTCAGCGATACGTCAGTCAAATTTTCTTCTCAAGAATACCGATTCATGAATGGGACATAGTCTCCCCGCGCTAGATAGCATTATGTCTAATAACTGACATTTCCTTTCATTTTGTTTATTTCCTTTTGTCTGTGTTGTCTGGTCAAGCGCATGTGCGGCCTGCTCTGCTGAATTGTTTGATCAATTAAAATTTTCAGTTGTGTCTCCACCGTCTTCCTTGTGCATTCCTTTTCTTGTGAAAACCAAGCGCTTTAGATGCCTTGCTCATCATCGTATCAATGCGATTTCATGAGAAATTGTAGGAGAAATCAACGTCTAAATATTTTATGTTGGACACAAACTCTACGTGCGCGCCGTTTGTACTGTAAGTATAGGACATCGCTTTAATAACGGTGGACGTGATGGCTTTCGTTTTAGACACGTTGATCTCCATTTGTGGTTAAGGGTGGTTAATTTGCCTACATGTTACGCAGTCATCTGCAGATAGTCGGACTGTAATGCACAGGTTGTTACTGATGTCATTTATGTAAATTAAAAACGTGATCGGCCCGAATATAGAACCATGTGGTACTCCAGATTTCACGAGGGCGATTGGAGACGAATGGTTGTCAACGAATACTGACTGTGGTCCATGTGATAGGAAATTATATATCTGCGTAACAACTTTGGAATTTATGTACAAACTTGTTAGGTAACTAATGAGGCGCTGATGTGGCACCTTATCAGGTGCCTTTTAAAATCTATACATATCCTGTATATATTTAAGACAAAGAGTGAACGGCATTATGAAGATCAGAAATTAACTCTAAATGTAGCGTTTCGCAAGATTTACCGCGTAAAATGCCCTGCTGTTTGGCGAAAAAAAAAAGCCTTGTTTGTCGAAATTCTTCATGACAGCCGAAGAAATAACATGCTCCAGTAATTTACAAGATGTGTTAGTTGATGATATAGGCCTATAGTTTGTTGGGTTACAGGAGTCACGAGATTTAAAATTAGAGATAAAGCGAGCAACTTTAAAGTCGATCACCAGCCCGTGTGATGGAGAAGAGCTTGGCCACCAAGGTGAATTGCAGCGACATTGGACAGACTGCTGATAAAGAACATAGACACCATGCAATAATAGAGCGTAATGGACCAAGCCTTGGACCTTGGACCAAATGTTCTTGCACGCGTAAAAAAGCATTTTGTCCAAGATGGGCCTCCGAATAACCTCCACGTCGAGAGACAAAGTTGTGCGCACATGAATGTTGTATTACGTAGAGGTAAATAGAAAAGGGCTGCAGAAAAAAGAGAAAAAACTTCGGCTATTAAAACGCCTAGAAATTCTGCAGCGTAACCGGTGTCTGTGCTAAGAACTGTGGACGGAGGTTTTGTTGGTTAAGGGAAGAATACATACGCGCTACCAGACCGTCTCAGCATCACTTCAGGTGCGCTTTTGGTAACATGCGGCCGGGCCTGCCGTTGTTTGTGGTGGACTCTTGCCTTCTGTGGGTCTACTGTGCGTGAGATACTCCTTCATCCCTGGTGTCTTTGTTGAAGGTAGGTCAACCAAGTCGGTAGTGTTTCAAAGATTAGACCATTGGGACATAATGTTATAATAAGGAGTAATTTACTCTTTTGCATCCAACCAAGCGCAGCCATACGGCTACAAAGAAAATCTATAGAGCTTTCTTAGAAACTTCGCAGTTAAAGAAGAATTCGTCCTTGTCCGGGGTTCGAACCGGGGACCACCGCTTCACCGGAGAAGTCGCTCTGCCAACTGAGCTAAGCGGGACGGCAAGCTTATGGTAGAGAGAGAGCGAATTGGTCAATAACTCAAGTGGGAACAGTGTTTGTCGAACGTCTAGGGGAAGCCCCCAAGGTAAAGTAAATTTGTAATAAGGAGTAATTACTCATTCGCATCCACCCAAACGCAGCCATACGGCTAGAAAGGAAAGCTACACAGTTTTCCTATACAGCCCTACCATAAGCTTGCCGTCCCGATTAGCTCAGTTGGTAGAGCGACTGCTCCGGTGAAGCGGTGGTGCCGGGTTCGAACCCCGAACCAGGACGAATTTTTCCTTAATTGCGATGTTTCTGAAAAAGCTGCATAGCTTTCCTTTAGCCTTCTTTTGCAGTCGTATGGCTGCGCTTGGGTGGATGGCAATTAGTAATGTGTCCTTATTACAAATTTACTCCACCTTGCGGGTTTCCCCTAAACGTTTGACGGGCATAATGTTACCCAGGCACCAAACGTAATCGGCCCAGGATTAGAAATGTATCGACAAAGGCTGGTCCCATAAAGGACCAGTACGAAACCATCCCCTTCTAATCTTGGACCAATTACTTGTGCTGCTTGGGTTGGCTCCCTGCCATGACCGCACTGAGCGCGCACGGGTGCTAAAGCAGCAGAATCGCGGAGCGTCTTATGGCCACATGTTAAGAGTCAGGCGGCACCTAGACTAGTTTGCGACGTTGCCAAGAACGTGCAGCTGCATCAATGGACTGCTCTTTCGTGGAGGCGTCGCAAACACGGAAAACAGCCACCGAAGCTTAAATCACTCTCAACACGCGCTCCGTGCTGCGCGACTAGCACGCTCTCATCCTGAGTCGAAGTGCCTGAATTACCAGAAGCTACAACAACGGGATGAACAACCATCTTATATTGCTTCCTCGCAACATTTAGTTTCTTTTATAAACAATATTCGGCTTCATCGAGGTGAAAACATTCAAGAGATAACGCGTGGAAGAGAAAGGACACAGTGAGGGACACGGCCAAGAAAGCCAAGAAAGTGGATGAACAAACATCGCACAAACTGCTTGACCCAAAGTACCAAAGAGTGGCAGCTCAATGCATGGAACGGTATTGTTGCGGCACCTTCATGGTGGAACGTTTTTTCAATCCTTCTCTTGCGTCAAAGCTTTACCATATTTTCACTGTGTCAAATCATCAAGCACAAATTGCCACGTTAGAAAAAGTTTATTATTGCTAGTCGCGCGAACTGTGACAGTTGTAGTCCGTAAGACCATACTAAACCAAGACTAGGACCTTCGACCACTGAATAATTTATAATCAAATTTTTGTATCATTCGTTTCGGTTTCAAACGAGGTATGAGGTTAAATGCCCGTCTGAGTCCCACCTGGGATCCTGCACTGTCATCGCACAGCACACGAGCGCCTTAGCGTTCTGCCTCCATAAAAACGCAGCCGCCGCGGTCGGGTTCGAACCCGGGAACTCCGGCTAATGGGCGCCTTAGCGTTTTGCCTCCATAAAAACGCGGCCGCCGCGGTCGGGTTCGAACCCAGGAACTCCGGCTAATGGTTCGCAGTTCCCGGGCTCGAACCCGACCGCGGCGGCTGCGTTTTTATGGAGGCAAAACATTAAGGCGCCCGTGTGCTGTGCGATGTCAGTGCACGTTAAAGATCCCCAGGTGGTCGAAATTATTCCGAGGCCCTGCACTACGGCACCCTTTTTTACCTTTATTCTTTCACTCCCTCCCTTATCGCTTCCCTATTGGCGCGCTTCAGGTGTCCAACGATATATGAGACAGATACTGCGCCATTTCCTTTCCCAAAAAAAACGATTTTTAGTCACATTACGTATGAGAAAAGACAACTATAATCGCTGGTTCTTCATTCGTTGTAATACCTCCTGTTGATGATAATTGGTTTTGGGGGGAAAGGAAATGGCGCAGTAGCTGTCTCGTATATCGTTGGACACCTGAACCGCGCTGTAAGGAAAGGGATAAAGGAGGGAGTGAGAGAAGAAAGGAATGGATGGATGGAAAAACTTTATTTTCGTCAGAGAGCATGTGTGGACGATTCCGTGTCAGATGGCCATCAACCCATGGCTGACGGCGACCTGGGTGGCCCACTCCACGGCCCTGGTCTGGACGACCGGGTCTGAGCTGGCCAACACGGCCTCCCACTGCTCGAGGGAAGGATCACGCATAATGTCCGCCGGTGGCGGTGCTATGCTACAGCTCCATAATATGTGGTCATAGGTTGCCAATTCGTGACACCATCTGCACTCCGGCGGAATGTCCGGGTAGATTTTGCTCAATACGTATGGGCTGAAGAAACATCTAGTCTGCAATCGTCGCCAGACGCATTCCTGCGCCTTCACCAATTGCTTGTCCGGGGGTGGGTAAATCCTCCGCTCAAGTCTGAAATGATTATTAATGTCATGAAAGGATACCAGCCCATCTCTCGTGGACCTTCCCGGGACGTCCAGCTCACCTACTCGGCTGACGAAACCTCGAGCATTCATGTGAGCCGTCTCGTTCCCAGGGTTCCCAGAGTGTGCAGGTACCCAGACAATTTCCGTCTCCGTAATCCCTCGCTCCGTGGCCCGATTCAGCAACCGCGCCGCTGTGACAGATATTCTGCCCCTCGCCAAATTTCGGATGGCTGTTTTTGAATCGCTGAAGATCAGGTCAGCATTACTACTAGTCATAGCTAGTGCTATCGCCGCTTCCTCTGCAGTTTCTGGGGAGCGGGTTTTGACTGATCCAGAGGCGATCAAGCGTCCTCGCCCGTCCACCACCGCAATTGCAAATGCATCCTTGTCCTTATACTCGGCGACATCTACATAGACTGCCCCGTTGTACTTCCCGTACTTAGCATGTAAAGCTTTGGCTCTTGCCTTCCTGCGGTCCTCATGATGTATTGGATGCATGTTCTTGGGCAAAGGTTTTATGTACAAGCCCTTGTGCATTTCCCGCCTCATCTGAATTTTCGTGTCACCGGCTGGAACGTCAACTCCAATGCCGATCCTTTCCAATATGTCCCTTCCTGCTTTTGTTTTTGAAAGCCTACCAAGCTGCATCACCAAGTGCGCCTCCCGTAGTTCTTCTAGGGTGTTGTGCACCCCTAATCCCAGCAGCCTTTCGGTAGACGCATTTTGAGGCAACCCAAGAGCCGCTTTATACGCCTGCCTAATCATAGCCTCCACCTTTCCTTTTTCCGCCGCGTCCAACTTCAAATAAGGCGTCGCATACACTATTCTACTGAGCACAAATGCCTGCACTAGCTTACACAAGTCTTTTTCCATAACACCTCTCTTACGATTGGCGATTCTCCTGATTAGCCGCACGGTAGCATTGACCGTATTTTTAAGCCTTTGCAAGGACTGGCTATTCTTCCTGTTAGTCTGCAGATACATACCCAGGATCCTGATCGTTTGGACCTCAGCGACCGGTACTCCCCCCACTTTCACCTCTAAAGGTGGTGGCGGCGTATAGTGCCTCGCATGTATCCCTCTTGGTTTATCCCTCAGAACAAAAAGCTCGGACTTGGGCTGCGAGCACGAGAGTCCTGCTTCCCCTGCTAGCTCCTCCACAATATCCACCGCCTGTTGTAGAGTTTCTTCCAACTGTGCGTCACTGCCTCTTGTTACCCATAGAGTAATGTCATCCGCATAAAATGTATGTTTAAGTCCCGATATCCCTTGCAGCCTGGGTGGTATCTTGATCAAGGCGAGATTAAATAGGAAGGGCGATAATACCGACCCTTGCGGTGTCCCCCTGCCCCCCAATGGGAAGGGATCCGATTTCATTTCTCCGACTACAATCTCCGCAGTCCTACCCTCCAGAAACGATCTGATGTACCGGAAGGTTCTACCCCCCGGTCCTACGTCTGATAGGTTCCTCAATATTGCCTCATGGGTAACATTGTCAAAGGCCTTAGTGAGGTCGAGCCCCAAGATAGCCTTGGTGCCCGTGCCGTACCCAGGATCAACCACGTCTTTTTTGAGCTGTAACATGACGTCCTGCGTCGATAAATTAGCCCTGAAGCCGATCATTGTTTCAGGTATCAACTCATTGTCCTCTACATAACCCTGAAGCCTGTTCAAGACCACATGCTCCATCAATTTTGCCAAGCACGACGTTAGCGAGATGGGACGCAGATTCTCAATGCAAGCTTCTTCCCTGGTTTAGGAATAAATGTAATCCTAGCATGTTTCCACTCTGGCGGAATCTCCCCGGCCGCCCAATATTTATTCATCAAATTCGTGAGTGCCCCCACTGACTTGAAATCCAGGTTCCTCAGCATTTTATTAGTAACCCCGTCCGGACCCGCTGCTGACGTGGTACTAAGCTGGCCCATTGCAAACTCCACTTCCGCCACCGTAAAGTCTGCATCCAATTCAAGGTTTTCCTCTCCCAAGTAATCCGGCAAGCGACCGCCCGCCTCTCTGTTTATGTAACGACTTCGGAGTTCGTGTATAAATTCCCCAATCGTGCCTTGATACCGATGCACTAACCTAGCCATTTGCCCCTTTTGCGCAGATTTGGTGGCGGCCGGGTCTAAAAGGTGCCTCAACAACTGCCATGTTTTTCGCATTCGAATTGCCCATTCATCCGGTCACAAATCTGCCCCCACTGTTGAAACTGCAACTCCAATGTGTAGGCTTCGATTTCTCGTTCTAGCTTGGCCATCTTCCTACGGAGGACACCATTATGCCTTTGTTTCCTCCACCTCCGAAGGAGACTCGCATGTGCTTCCCACATGTGTAACAATCTAGAGTCAGCCGTAAAGCCCTCCTCCTCCGTCGGAACCTTTTTCTGTGGTACTCTTCACGGCCTGCTTGAGCGTGTCAATCCAGGCTCCTAAGTCCTCGATTTCCCCGTTCACTATGTCACTCCTGTATTGCCGAAATCGGTCCCAGTCCGTCACTCGAGTTCCTTTCACCGTGTCTTTGTGCTTAGCAGCACTAAATATCGTGGAAAGGATATAGTGATCACTTCCCAGTGGCTGTCCCGTGTTTACCCACTGTGCATCCCTGATACCATTCACAAATGTGAGGTCTGGAGAGGTGTCTATGCTTACGCTGTTGCCTATCCTGGTATGATCTAGCGGGTTGTTTAAAATCGTCCATCGCAGGTCCTGGGCAACCTGCCAAAGCTTATTTCCCTTCGGGCTGGCTCGGATGTAGCCCCACTCCGGATGAGGCGCATTGAAATCTCCCACCACGATGAGTTGAGACCTAGCCGCTAGCCGTTGCGTCTTTATCAGAAGGTCTGGCAGGCCCACCCCCTTATCTTTTGGAGAAGAGTATACATTAAGAACAAATAGACTCTTATCGTCCTTTCTTTTGGGCAAAATCTCCAGCAAGACGTAGTCCTCCCTGCTGCTATCTATGGTATGCTGAATCACTGCGGTGTTGCGATGGACTAACACGGCCGTGAAGACGCTCAATACGCCCCCTCGATCAATCTCTGGTGGTGTAAATGTCTTAAATCCCGGTAATTTCACCGAGCCGCTAGCCTCCTGCAAGGCTATAATGTCCGGCTTACTATCCAGATTTTGTATGTGCAACTGCAGGTTCCTCCGCTTGCGACGGAAGCCCCTGCAGTTCCACTGCCAAACCTCAATTTGCTGGCGAGGGGCCATGGTGAAGCCCTAGGTTCACTAACATCGGCTCCTGGCCGACTACGGGAGGCAATCTAACCTCTAGCATATCATTTAGCTGTTTAAACATGTCCATTACCTGGGTCTGGAAACCCCGCATGTCATTGGTGAAGGCGTCAAGACGCTCCTCAATGTTGCCTAGTCTAGCTTCTATCCTGTCGACCCGGCTATCCAGCCTATCCTGTCTTTCTTCCAGTTTTCCTACTCTCTCCGCAAGGGTAAGCATGTCTCTCTTAAGACAAGTGACTGTAAATACTGGCTGCGGCGTGTCCGCCGCCGAAGTTTCTGCTACTCTCTTTGCACGAGCTCCCTCATCTGCCGGAGGTGGCCTTTTGACCGTCCCCCGATTCTCCACTTTCTCCACTTCCATAGCTGTGTTATCGTCCACGCAAGAAGCGTTCGCCTGCGCCGCTTGCTGTGGGGCTTGGGCCAACGGCGTCTGTACCCTGTCTACTCTGCCGGTTTTAAGCGCGCGTTCCATCTCTGCTATCCTAGCTTCCATCTTTTTGATAGTGTCGGCTTGCTGCAGCACCTGCCTTTGTAGCTCCTTCTCTCGAGCAGTCTCATTTTGGGAGCCCGCGTTGGGCCAGCTCACCTTTTTCCTCGTGGCACTTGGGCTTCTTCCATGACCGGAACCTTGCCCTCCTCTTTTGCCAGGCTCGGGTCCGGGCAGTGGCGGGAAGGAAGCCGACCGGTCCCTGCTCTTGCTATCGCCTCTCGCACCGCTAGATGACCGCTTCATGGGCCTCGAACGCCGCTCCTCCTTGCCCGTTTGGCACTTGTCCTCGTTGCTCTGCTGCAGACCCGTCGGCTGCTGACGGGCTAGGCGAAACTTGCAGTCCCGACTTCCCGTGCTGTGCGCCCCATGACACACGATGCAGTCCGGCGTGCAGGTCAGCGACTCTCCCTCCGGTGGTGCAGGATGTTCTTTCCCGCAGCGGCGACACAAATTAGTCTTCGGACGATAGCAAACGTCCGCCCGATGTCCCACTCGTCTGCAGTTATAGCAGGTCTCGACTAACTCTCTATATGGGATCACAGCGTACAGACAGTTCCAATAGATGACTTGCCGGGGAACGCGCTTCCCCCCGAACGTGATCTGAATCGCCTTTGACTTGCCCAAAGGTCTGGCATCCAAAATTTTCATGTCTTCATTCCTCTTCAAGAATCCTTCGCGAATTTCTGCCAGTGGGCATCCGTTGTACGCATTGTAAATTACTCCGCGCACAGAATTCTCCGGCGCCGCCACGTACGCCGAAACCGCAAGGTCACGACCGCCCATCTGGAGCGTCTTGACATTCGCATATGCCCCACTACGATTCATACATGGCGTGCTCACCGTCATTGTGTTGTTTCTCTCATTGACCCGCACCAGGTCTTCTTCCACCGCAGTCGCGTTCGTCAGCTACGCTGCCGCTCTCAGGGCACATCCGAGCTCCCTCGGCGTCACTATGCTCAAGTCCCAATTCTTGGGCCGGCACACAACCTTGAAATCCTTGGCTGGCATCTGAAGAAACGGTCCCCGTTTCTTCCACACCGGCGCTTTCCCCCGCTTGACTTGGGCTGCTCCGTGCGTCTGGCGCCCGTCGCTGCCCGCCTGTTTCTCGGTAGGCCTACTCTCGGTGTGGTCCCCGTACACAGTCTTCTTGAAGCGATCTTGCGCCTTCAAAACCCAGGCCCATTCTCCCGCCTCGAATTCTTCGGGCGTTATAGATTCTCCCTCAACGGAGTACTCCATCATCTTTAGCCTCGCAAAGGCCCACTACCACAAGGCACGGCCCTGGAGCCCGGCGCCGTAGGCGTCGGCTCGGCCTACAGAGTAGGCCTAATTTTGCCGCACCGTGGTCGAGTACAAATCGTGAAGAAAACCCCTAAAAGTGGGAACACTTGCCAAAATATGGTGTCCACAGGTACAGGGCAACTTCCTGCAGACGATTCCAAAGAAAGCAAGACCAAGAAAGGAAGAAAGAGCTGCCGTTATAGACGGCTCCGGAATAATTTAGGCCACCTGGGGATCTTTAACGTGCACTGACATCGCACAGCACACGTTGTCAGTGCCCGTTAAAGATCCCCAGGTGGTCTAAATTATTCCCCCTGTTGATGAAGGTTGTTTTCAGCGTTGTAGAGACGAAAGCGTCGAAGGAGCGATCAAATCACCGTTTTCATGCCTCGCGTGACCTATACGAAATTTTGATGTCGAAGACATAGTTCGGCAGTTGAAACGTAAACAGTGTACGAGAGAAATTTGGTAATAAATTACTAATCATTCGTGGAGAGTACCTGTGGTGATCAATGTATACCAATTTGTTACGCATCAATGGGAAGAAAGCGCGCACCCAGAAAATGTGAGTATATATTACTTTAACAATTCTCTAGGGTCAACCGCTACAGCAGCTCGCTGCAGGTCCATTGTTCCATGGGCGTTGAGTTATGACTGCAATCTTCTACTGTTTGCGTTGTGAAAGCAGTGAGAGGCAAAGAAAGGAAACGCTTACAGGCAACTTTGGTGCCGCATATTAGCGCGATAGTGTAGACAATCCGGCGTCGTTCAAAGCGTTGTGAGCGAAAACTCACGAACATGATTCCGGCGGGTGGAGCACAGAAAGCAACCAAGGAGGCAGGTTGGACGACACCTAGGTCAAGTTACCTAGCGGTGACATCATAACCTGCCCACCGGGTAGTGATAAAACTCCCCGCCGTGGCAGGCGGCAGTGAAATTAATTATTGGTCGCGCGGGAAGAGCGACCTGGTCCAAACAAGCCCCTTCGTTGGGAGCACCTGCCATCGCAGGGCAGTGGCGCATCGCTTAACCGCTGCACCAGTGCGCCAGGAAAGGCATGAGGGCTTCCAGGTTTTTATGAATCTAAAGCAGAGAGTGACTTTCTACATATATGAGAATTAACGCATTACGCTATCGTGTCGTACCCTTAAGGCTGAGGTTAGGTGTCCCTCCATTCTTTTTACTTGTTATTTAGCGCTTGCTGCATTTTCCGTTCTTACGTAGCGTCTGCGTCACTTGCTTATCCAAGAATATTGGGCATGTTTTTGAGTAAGCTTTACTTTCAGCAGCGTAAACTAGTACAATTCTCCTTCAGAACTTGTAGCAAGTGCAAAACCAAGGCCATTCTATATATTTTTGCGTTACTGAATGATGCATCGTTTGCTGGTGTATCAATTTTCTTGAGCTCTTCTGACCACAAGTTCGCTATTTTTTGTGTAAAGACTATCTGTAATGCTCTAAAAACAAAAATAATAAACTGCGAAACACTTAAGCATGACAGACGCCTCACCATGAGAGGCTCCCTTAACAGGCATATTCTTCTCCCACATATTTTTACACAGCGCGAGCATTGGTGTAAGCGAACCCATTATGCTGTGGTGCTACAATATAACTGACCCCTGATCGCTCGCCCAAATTTCCTCCATTTCGTAAAGTGAAACCAGTTTCCTTGTGCATTTTTCTAATTAGAACTTGCATATAGAAATTCCATTAAAATGGTGAGCATGCGTTTTTATCTGCCCATTGCTTTTCACTCTCTTAATGTAGATGCAACACTGAGGTTCTTTGAAAGCATACAAGCCAGTGTTCAAGATGCCGCTCAAAGGTGGCTTAAGATCGCCGGTACCTAGAGCGCCTTCCTGAAAACAGGCTTCATACTTTTCCTCCTGATTGACTTGGTGTTTCTGCACCTCAGTTACCTCTTCGTTGGAGTCAAAGCGTAAAATCTTCTTACATGCATCATTCTTTCTCTGATCAAACTCAAAGGTTCTGCTAGGTTTTCAGCCAGGGGCCATTGCAGACACTGGAAAATAAAATGGCACAAGGCCCAAATATTCTCTCCAAAATTGACACCGTAAGCCAAAGCATATCCGGAATTGCCTAGACTGCATGTTGAAAAAGCGCTACAGCAAACCAAAGACACTGTACTTTCCATCAATCAATCAGTCAGTGAACCAATCAATCAGTCTTTTATTTTCTCGGTAATATAGAAGGAGACAACGCTAAAAGCTCGCAAGGTTGACAGAGGTTTTGCCCCCCTTTTCAACTTGGCTATACAGCAGGCAAACATCAAGATATCGTTTTTTCACAGAAACCGAAAGTAGAGAAAAAAATCAGAAAACACTAAGTAAACATCCAAAAACACTAGAACAAGCCTTGGACACGTTTCTTTGCATGCATTAAAAATGCTAGAACAAACCTTAGAAAAATTACCTTGCATGCTGCTAAGTGCATGAACAAACATTCGACAATGTGCTTGTTTAAAAATACAAAAAGTGCTAATTGATTGCAATGACTGTTATGATTGATACCTTCATGGTCCAAGGTGTGTCCAGTAGTTTCTAAAATGTTTCGCCTTCACGCTTGTCACCATTTACAAGCAAGAACCTACGTTGGTCACCAGTGATGCGCTAATGATGAACAGCTTGGCGAAAGGCGACTTGCCACCCTTGGTCGTAGCGATCTCCGCTGAGTGGGAAATATTTTTTTTACAAAATATTTTGACGAAGGACTTTTCACAGCACACTAAAGAACCCTTTTTTTAATAAACTGGAGGGCCGAGCGCAGAATCCAGTCCCTTTGGCGTGGAATGATCCTTCAGTTACTTCAGTACATGACTGAAACAGCAGGTAACGCAATTTTGGTGTCGAAGCAGCCATTCACATTGCACCCAACCTAGCACCTGCATCTTCATAGGCGGCAGAGGACAACTTGACTCATTACTGCTTGTCCGTAATCATGTATACTTTACCATCAGTACTGCATGGTAAAGTACGGCGGCTGCATTTTTATGGACGAAAAACGCTAAGCCGCCTGTGTGCTGTGCGATGTTCAGTGCACGTTAAAGATCCCCAGGTGGTCAAAATTATTCCGGAGCCCACCACTACGGCACCTCTTTCTTCCTTTCTTTCACTCCCTCCTTTATCCCCTTCCTTACGGCGCGGTTCAGGTGTCCAACGATATATGAGACAGATACTGCGCCATTTTCTTTCCCCCGAAAACCAGTTATTATTATTATTATTATTATTATTATTATTATTATTATTATTATTATTATTATTATTATTATTATTATTATTATTATTATTATTATTATTATTATTATTATTATTATTATTATTATTAACAGAAGCCGTTTAGAGTGAAACAGAGAGTTTTAACAACTGCTCCATCTCACGCTATAGACCAGAGTGAGTCCATAACTGGTTTATGTTTACCGCTCAAGATGGCGATAGTGTACCACGCATTACCGAGTGTTTGTAGCTGTTTTACTCCAATTGGAAAAAAACTACCTGGGATGTTTACTTCACACTTCTCCTCATAACCTACTCATTCAACCATACACTTAGCGACAACTTTCCAGCTACCGATTTCAATCACTATTTCGAAAAAAGACAGTGCACACAACTTCTGGGCATCTAGAGTGAAAAAAAGGCACATATCTAGTTTTCTAAATGACCTCGAGATGGCAGGATATCGCTTACACTCTCGGCTTTTGATCGAGCCTACAATACAGTCCCGGAAGGATAAAGCCAGTGTCATATTCTCCTGCCCATAAGGCGTCGCCTTCTGTCGGCCGTATCTCACTGCTGGAGCCTTTACTTCATATGTCTTTAGTACCAAGGTGAAACTGAAACGACCGGCAGATCGTCTGTGGAGCCAGCTTACATATAAAGGATATTAGAAATTGACCATGTTGAATTTTTACCAACGTATTTTAGATGGCCACCTATATATTTCCTTTGGACATATCATCCGGCCTCTTGCGACATGCTGGATTGCTCCTCTACATTTTTGTATCAAGTGGCTCAGATAAAATTATCGCTACTGTTCGCGATAACATATTTTGTCTCGAGATGTGGTGTCTTATATTCCACCTCGCGTTTCGCACTTCATTCTTCAGGTTTAACCCTTTTCTCTGAAAGGGTAAAGGATGCGCTTCACACAAAAGGCTGACGACATGCTTTGTCATTGTTCTGTAGTCTCCACTAGCGTAACATATACGAAAAAAAATAGCAGCTGGTTTAGCACGGCTAAACGCGTAATATAGTGCAGCAGCACTAGTTAGGATGGGCGTTTAAGGCCCTTACGTGCTATAGGCATTTGACTTTAAGGCTCTTACGTGCTTTTGGAATTGGGCCTTAGGGTTTTACAATAAAGGCCCTAACCCTGACGGTCTTTACCGGGAATGCATTCACCCAAGATGCCTTACCATAAAGGGCTTTTATCTAAAGGCATTGCACCTGAATGTCATTTCCACACATTGTTTGGACCTTAAGGCCTTTACCCTGAAGGCATTTACGTTCAAGGTCTTCACCCAGGTTAAGGGCTGCCAAGAGTACACGCATGGCAGGTTGCCCACAATCCGGTGGGCAGGTGGACAGCCTACCACAAAGAAGGCTTCAAACAGGTCCATACGTATGCTGGAAATCGGAAAAAGCGCCTTAGTGCTACCGCACTAACAAATTAGGGGACATGTGTTGCGACAATTCTGCGAAAGCAGTTGGAATAAAACTGATGATTGCTTTCATGGTTTTACTCTAAGCCAAGCCTTCACAACGCGACAGAATTTCTCTGGAGGGTGGAGGTGGGCGAGGTTGGGTCGAGGTGAAAGCGGGTGGGTGGGAAGCCGCCTAAGAGTATGGAGTAGGGTGAAGAGGTGGCTGGTGGTTGGTGCTTTTGGAGCGCAGCTGGATTTACAACTCAGTCTTTGAATTCGATTACGCTATCGCTATTTCTTTACACTCATGCATAGGCTTCTAGTGGCTCAAGGCTTTGTGGAAGGTGGAGGTAGGGGCTTTTGGGGAGGGAAGCTCTTCTGCAATCTGACTGTGGACGGGTGTGGGGTGTGGTGTGGCGGTGGATCAAGAGCGGTGGTGGGCGGGTGGACAGCCCCCTAGATAGCGGTGTGTGGTGTGTTCTGGGAGAGCTGCCAGGGGCCAGTTCTCAAAGACAAGGGTCTCAAGGGTCCCAAACCCCCTACCAAAATTGACAAGGGATCTGAAACCCCCGCGCTAGAATGAAAGGATTGTGTGGATCCGAAGCAGGCAACCATTCTTTAGTGTGTTAGCACATTCCCGAATTTAGCCCTTTGTTCGTTAGTTTATCTGAAGCCTGCTTTCTTGCAGGCTGCCCACCTGCCCACTGGGTTGCGGGCAGCCTGCCCAGCTGTCTGTATACACTTGGCACGTTGCCCATCTACTAATTCCCACCGAAATATGGGCAAACTGCCCACCGTGGCAGTTCAATCAATTAAAGCCGAAGTTCTTGCGAACCTAATTTGCATTTGGCCTAGCTACCCAAATCGACCATTATTTTTTTTTTACCTGAGAGCGTTAAGGCTCCCGTTCTGCTGAAAATTCGTGGCTCCTTACCTAGGGTACTTTAACGTGCAATGACATTACACAGTACATAAACCTCTAGCATTTCGCCTCATCGAAATGCGACTGCAGCGTGCGGGATCGGACCCGCATCTTTCTGGTCAGCAGCAAAGCACCACAATCACTGAGCCACCGTGACGCCTTCCGAGCGAAATAGGTTCCATAGTGAAGGGTTATGGAGTAATCGGCACAACCCGCCGCGGTGGCTCAGTGATTAAGGCCCTCGGCTACAGTGCCGGAATGCCCGGGTTCCAACCCAGCCGCGGCCGCCGCGTTGCGATAGAGGAGGAACGCATAAGGCCCTTATGTGCTGTGCGACATCAGTGCATGTTAAAAGTGGTCAGGATGTCGAAATCACTCTGGAGCCCTCCATTACGGCACCCCTTGCTCTGATGCTGACCCGAATGACACGGGTTCGATCCCGACCGTGACGGTCGAATTTCGAGGAAAGCGAGATTCCGGAGGCCCGTGTACTGTGCGATGTCAGTGTGCGTTAAAGAACCCCAGGCGGTCGAAATTTCCGGAGCCCTTTACTACAGGGTCCCTCACAGCCTGAGTCGCTTTATTATGTTAAGCTCCCTTAAACAAAACCACAATATTCTTCTTTTTTTTTCTTTTAGTCCCACCTGCCTCTCTTCCCTTACGGCACGTTAACGATCACCAGGTGTGAAAAAAATGACAATTGCTTTTGAGGAAATTAAATTACGCAGTAAATGTTTCGCACAACTCGGTGGACACGCGATCACTTTCGCTGCCTCACATTCTGATTGGGGGCCTGTCGGAACGTCGAACAAGACTCGATTCCCCTCCTAGCCAATCGAATCTGCCTAAATTGCATACGGGATACGGACCCCGTTGTGCAGCTTTGAAGTTATAGACCGGAATAAAACCGGGTTCCTGATCGGGTGGGAAGGAGAAAACAGCCCTGTGAGAGAGCGCACGGTGTGCGGGGTTCGTATTAATTATTATTGGTTTTTGAGGAAAGGAAATGGCTCAGTATCTGTCACATATATCGTTGGACACCTGAATTCCTTACGGCGCGGTTCAGGTGTCCAACGATATATGAGACAGATACTGCGCCATTTCCTTTCCCCAAAAACCAATAATAATTAATACGGACCCCGCACACCGTGCGCTCTCTCACAGGGCTGTTTTCTCCTCCCCACCCGATTAGGAACCCGGTTTTAATCCGGTCTATACCTTCAATGATGTTACAACCTACTATCAAGATAGTCATCGCCTTTGCCCTGCTCATGTAATGGCCTCAAGGAGGCGGATGAGCCGTTCCTTCTCCGCCTTCTCACCAATACACTGCTGTGCCCTGTAGCCCTAAACATTTTGACCCCTCCTTTAGCGGCAGCTGCCCGCACTGCACAGCGGTGTCTTCGGACACTTATCACATGCTGTGGGCCTGCCCCTCCAACCGGGCTATTCCCCCCATCACCAACCGAACACGGGAAGACTAGGAGGCAATCCTGCTCGGCTGCCATGACTTACAGTCCCAACAAGCCTTAGTCGAGCGCGCCCAGTCGCCGCCACCGCCACCGAAGTCTAGGGACCGCCACCTAGTGCTTGTAAGGACCGGTGCCTTACTTGCCGATCCAAGCATAACTTCTCTTCCTTTATAGCCTAATAAATGTTTTCACCACCACCACCCTCACTCATGGCACGGTTGAGGTGCCCCCCCCCCCCCATTATTGAGGCAGTTAACGCGCCTTTCCTTTCCTCTGATACACCGCCTGATATACTATGTCAGGCAGCAGCTCAATTAATCTTGAGAGGCTGCTCGATAAAAGCAACCTGGGCCGCAACCACACATAACAACCGAAGTGCCATCGATGGCGCCACCTGGCACCACCTGGTAGGAAGAGTCCCCGGAAACTATGAATCGAGTGACTGACCAACTCCGCGTATATGGACATTAATCCATTGTTGCTAACCGAACAACTGCCGTCCGTCAATCCTGTATCTGAACACCGGAACCGAAGGAAAAATTCAACTACTAGCGCACCCAACTCGCATTTGGACTAAGTAGGCAAATAGACTATCATTTTTCTTTAATTCAGTGTAGGGAAACATGAACTGGTGCTTCACAAGTGCTGTGTACCAAACATTTTCGTTTGTTATTTTTTGGCGCTATTAAAACAGGCGCTTCAAACGGAATGAAAGGGGGGTGCTGAGTAGCTTAATGCACCTTGTGTTTGTTCCGGGTAATAGGATTGAAAGAAATGCTCATCAGACGAATTTGCTGCTCAGTGTCAAAGGCTACTATATTAGTGTCGATTAAACCAGTAAATTGAGACCGAGATACACATAAGCCGCTTCATGGACGCCGTAATGAAATGAACGCCTGAAAAGAGGGAAATAGAAATCGTATTCGGTGGTGCTTGACGCGTAATGACAATGTTTTTACAGTTGCTGCTTCCTCTTTTGGCATCACACTGTAACTTGATACTGCAGTCCGTCTACTCAGGAATGCCTCTTCTTGCACGTGCTGGGTAGCGGCTCCGAATAGTGTCTCTCTCGTGCGATGAAGTCTGTGCACAAGTCGCTGGAATCGGGGCAACCTATGAGGGAGGAAAATGGACACTGAAATAACGAACATTCCGCAATAACGAATGTTATCGCTGGTACTGTCGGGTGCACAACTGGTGCATAACACTAGCGCTTTCGGTTAAACTTGATTTCCGCGCCACTTTCGAGCAGTGTTTGATGTCCACACAGATGAGGAGGTGATCATTTTCATCCAGAGGAACGACATTACGTTGGTTTCGGGACACGGCTCTCCGGCTTGACGCCAAACAGCGGCATAAGAGCAGCGAATCATGAAATCGCGAACACCATATACCACTTTTGGACACAACAGTACATGGAAACTGAAGAAACACCTCAAAAGTTCATCGAGCTTTTAAGCAGTCAGATCTGGAAATGACAGCCAGAGTGTACTACACAGGAAAAACCTTATCTGTCTTTGCTCTGCAGTACTGCTTAGGGAGATAACCGTAGTACATACACCTCAGTGCGGCACCTGCTAAAAAAAAAAGATATAGTTTATAACCGTCCGTTCTACGAACCTCCCGCTAACTAAACTTCTTCGGTTACTGTACAAGACGTAGATAAACCAGGAGAGAGAGAATAAACGTTCTTTATTAGTACACGGAAGACAATTCCGGCCATTTTTTGATCTCAACAAAACTAGACTTTTACCTGCTTATGTATATGCTGATGTTTGCGCGGCAGCCATTGACGCATTTATTGCTTTCAAAAATGAATACAGAAATGAGAGATATTTTTCCACGCCACTCGATTGGAACTCTGGAGGCCCAATCACCAGCGATTTGGGACAAGCAGTTCTAGTTCCCATGGTTGAGACATCGTGGAGCACGGTTTAGAAAATTAAAAAATTGCTCGTTGACTTCATTTGTGACTTAAGCAAGAACTAGCACGGCCGAGTTCCTACAGAACGGAACGTGATAGGCTGCTAGGATTAGAAGAACTGGTTGGGTGCTGTCCCCAGTTCCTAGTAATGGAACGATCAAGAGGTCATGTTGAACGTTTAAGTGAATGACTGCGCAGCCTACCCTCCGAGATTTGTGCCCAAAAGCAATGTATTGGCGTTACCACTGTTTGTTCGCAAAAATGACCGGTGGTGGTCATAACTGTATTTCATTTGTAGCCCTTCTTGCAAAACACCTGTTTTCTCTAAAAACGTCATTCTGGTTAGAAGGCGGAAGCCTATAGATACAACCACAGCTCGATTTGCCCTCTGTATGCCTTTTAGTCTATCAGCACTACACAGTATAAATGCAAAACTTCAATGAGGTTCAAAGGATAATTGCGGCCACAAGATAATGTACAAACATCATAGCCTACTGGCTTGAGAGCCCGTTTTGAAATGAGCAGGCGGGCGTTATCGTTTTCCAAAACCTCGCCATCAGTAGCAGATGTGCGGTAAACTGTTTTTGCCGTCATAATGAGCAGCTGTACAAAAAAAGGAAACGTCAAGAGTAGGAAGTGAGCTAAACACAGTGCGGAAACATGGGATCCGTACTAGAAAAACAAGTGCAGGGCTAGTTAATGCTTCATAGTGGAGTTATATCTCTATTGTGCTAAGAAAGCTAAATTTTTGGTTTCAGCGCCTGCTAAATGAGCAGTGTCGACTACCGCAAAAGAAAATGCTCCTCGCCTAGTTTCTGCGCCGAATTTAAGAGAGAAGGTAAACAACTATTCAGCCAGCAAATATTTCGAAAATATTCTGCAGTTGAATGAACTCTTGAAAAAAAACTAGAAGTAAAAGCATTGAATGACAATAGTGATAACGCAGGTTTATTTCTCTCTTACATAATACTATTATAAGTATATTCGGATGCCATGCAAAAACATTTGATGAGAAGGGCCAGCGGTTAACCACATCCAAGCTTACTCAGGGGAACTCCTCATTTACGCATTCTTATTAACAAAAGACGCCGCTCAGTGAAAATGTATAAACTTATTTGAATTGAAAAAGAAATTCGCAACATGTTCGTTAGCTTTCTCGGTGATATTCGGCAAACCTGTTCAAAACTGGAGCTGTTGGGAAGGGTCACACACATTGCTCATATTCTGTACACGGTCACAATACATTTGCTTTGTTCCTGCGGTCACTTACGTGTTGAAAGAGTGCGTACTCTAGCACTGTGTGCTTGAGAATGCCTCCTCGCCAGCAGAAATAGAATGAATTAAAGGTAACCATTCTTCATAAAGATAAAAATATGGTGTGAAAACAAGCGCGAGAACTGAGGAAACAGAGAAGGGTTCGACCAGATGCAATAGCAGAAAGAACCCGCTCACCGAGCAGTTGAATGGTGCGATTGAACTCGCTCCTTAGGATCTCCAAAACCTTGTCAACGCCTTTTTTGCCCTGCAAATAAAGATGAGAAAGTATAAAACGCGCGATTCCGTTCAATTTGCACGTGCTTGGGGAAACTTCAGGACAAAATTTGCGCTTCAGTCCAAGCAGAGAATGGTAGTGATGCTGCTCTATGTATTGGCGAATGAAAGCCGAGGGACCGGACTGTGTGAACAGAATGTCTAGTGGAGCATTTGTCGTATTTACTGATGACGCTTGCCTTGTGTGATAAACAAATGTGCCCAAAAAGTAAGAAAACTTTTTCTTATTTCTTATAAAATTTAACTTTCCGATAAATGACGTCTTTGTTTTTTATAAGTGGTGAACCCAGCTGTAACGTGCAGCCTGCGAAGCTTAATAATTAATAATTGGTTTTTTTGGGGAAAGGAAATGGCGCAGTATCTGTATCATATATCGTTGGACACCTGAACCGCGCCGTAAGGGAAGGGATAAAGGAAGGAGTGAAAGAAGAAAGAAAGAAAGTCGAAGTGAAAATTTTGTCAGCTGCTGAGACCGCACCTACCAATATTTGAAATTAATCACTAGGTTATACATAGCGAAGCTGCCTAACTTCCTTCGAAAAAAAAAAGAGAAAACAGGAAAAGTGCACTGTAAATATTATTTTCTTTTACGTGAGAGAGGGGTTCTTTCTTCTTCCGCGCATCCTACGAACACATGGAAACCTCAGCATGAATGCGCCTGTTCAAAGCAAAGCCGAACCCAATGTTTCACGCTTGGACTGCGTTATTCGCTGTCGCCCACTAACCAGAGCAGAATAATGTTCGTTAAGTTCTTATCTTAAAATAATAATCATAAAGTAATTGTTCATTAACATCCAGCCAAGCGCAACCATACGGCTACAAACAAAGTAAAACTATACAGCTTCCACGGTAACATCGTGGTTAAAAGAATTTTGTCTCTGCCCGGGGTTCGAATCCGGGACCACCGCCTGTGCCGAGCCGTTGCTCTATCAACATAGCTAACGAGAACGGCCACGAAGTCCATTCCAAGGAGATGCCGAACTGGTCAACAACTCGAGTTGGGAAAACAGTTTTCCGAAGTTTTTAGCAGAAAGTCCAAAAATCAATGTACGAACGCCGTTGCAACTAAACTTTTATCAACTCGGTCCTGGTTCGCTTAGTTGATAAACCTGCTGCCCCAGATAGGTAATGGACTAGGCTTCGCTTCCTGGATGGGGACGAATATTTTTTTTTGAACTGCGAGGTTTCTCTTATAGCCCTGTACATTTCCTTTTTTAGCCGCACGGCTATGCTTGGGGGCATGTTCATAAAATAGCGCAACTGCTCTATTTCAGATATACTTAACCTTGAGGAATTCCCCTAAAACCACCAGACATCTTACATTCATGTGTTCGGTAGAACAGTCTTATGCATTAGGCTCGTATTAAATTTTGCATGACTGCTGGGTAATGTGAAGGGTGCTGATTCCTTTTGTGGTTATTCTCTGCGAAAGATCCGCTCGGAATCATCGATTATGGAACCTCTTTTTGTATATAATTGTTCACAAACGCTGTCAAAATGATCAATAAAATTCAAATTCGTGTCAGCATCTACGAGATGACCATGCAAAGTGTTATCGAGGTACAGAGCAGGCGGAAGCGGAAACTCGTGTACAGCATGGACTCGATTTAGGCGCGGCCATTTCGGGCCCTAGAATTGGCAAAGATGAGGAAAGGAGGGGGGGGGGGGGATGAGGCACACAGAAACATTACTATCATTAATTGGCACGAAGTGAGACCGACAAGTCTTGCAGCTTTACGGCTTCCAGACTCTTTGTTCACCGCTCGGTTGCCCACGTAACTTGTCATTTGACCGCAACTTCCGAACACGAAGCATAGACGCTGCAAAAGCGTCCCGCCAGCGTATCGGTCGCTGCTCTCAAAGGTTCAGCGAGCACAGAACACATTTCTATCGACATTTGCTCTCTGGCGATAACATATGCGAGGGCCGGAAGTAGGAGACACCTGGAACTGAACTGTAGCCCTGCTGGTGCGATGTAACATGTAAATAATACCGAGCTAGAGACAAGCACCACAACACCAGGAAGCACAACAGAAACGGCAGCCGGTCTGCAGCTTTAGCTGCTCCTACCGTGCAGCGACGCGCCTGCCGACAACCAGGAAACCAGCTGGTCTTGTGTGGTTGAATGGAGTGCGCATTGTATTCTTCCACTGAGTTTTATGGTCGTTATGAAGTAATGACTTTTATGCTGTGGCCTGAATAATCATACGAACCTAAGCGTTTACATTCGCATCTTCCGCCATTATTAGTATCGACAGGTAGTCAGGAAGGCGCAGTTTAGCGCCACACTGTAAGGCAAAGAGGAAGCGAGTTCTTTCGCAAGCAGTGGACGGCGTCGGACCGATAATGATGATAACGATGGCGAGTGTGTACTCTATGACAATCGAGGAAACGAATGACAACTGAGTACCCTTGGGTGGTGCGTGCTTCGTTTTCGTGAAGGGGCGTAACAGATGACTTCATTAACACGAATGATAAATGCAAGATAGGGGCTCTTAAGTCACCTGGTGAAGGCGGGGCTGATTTCTGGTGAAGCGGTGACTGTAGTCATATACAACTTCACATCCGGGCACCTGCGATCCCGTGGACGGGCCAGCTATGCTCTGATGTCGTCCGCGTTGTGAAAATCCATCTTTCAGTACTATCTGTGCAGCCACCTTCGCGTCGCCTCCTCCCTTTTCTACAGCCGTACCGTTCTTGCTGTCTTGGAAAGGTGTAAAATAGCTTCATTCGAGCACTTCCGATGCCGTCACACTTAAGCGTCTTGGGTTTACGTTCGTTACCCTTTCCCCTAATTGTATCCAACCTATCGCTGTGCGCTGGGAACTGAGGGCCGAGGATTAATTGGTTTGTTCATAGAAAGTTGTGGTCAAGTCCTACACCAGGGCGGCCAAGCCCTGTTGTGGAGAGGGAGTGCGTTGCCGGTTCCGGTCACCGATTTCGGGCCCCACCCCAGGCCTGCTTATGCAATCTTATCGACACGCGGAGAATTTTTTTCAAACCCGGTGGAGAATTGTGTCACACCGGGATTCAAACCGCGGTCCCCTTGCACGCGAGGCGGACGCTCTACCTCTACACCATCGTTGCCCCCTGTGTACAACAGCTGTATCTTACCGGTACTGACCTACGGGGCGGAAACATGGAGGCTAACCAAAAAGGCTCAGCTTAAGTTCATGACAAAGCAGCGAGCCATGAAAAAAAATGATAGGCGTAACCTTAAGAGGCCAGAAGCGGGTAGAATGGGTGAGGAAACAAACATGGGTTAATGACATCCTAGTCGAAATCAAGAGGAATAAATGGGCTTGCGCAGGGCATGTAATGCGAAGGCAAGATAAGAGAAGGGAAGCATAGCAGAGGGCGGCAGAAGGTTAGGTGCGCGGATGAGATTACGAAGTTTGCAGGCGTAGGGTGGGCGCAGCTGTATAAGGACAGGGTTAATTGGAGAGACATGGGAGAGGCATTTGCCCTCCAGTGGGTGTAGTCAGGCTAATGATGATTAATATTATTATTACTGTATCGCTGTCCAAGAATGTTTCCTATCTGTATGCCCCCTCAGTCCTTCAGTTACTATCTTTCCTGTGCCGACCTGCGCCGCTCCGTTCCCCTGTCGAGCGCTTCCTATTCCATCAGGTCGGTGACTGTAATCCGAAGCACATTATCGCTGCCTCAGTCAGTTGCTGTAGACAGAGAGGCAGAATAATAGGAAGGCAGGGATGTTTACTTGGTAATGCCACGTTTGCTACCAAACACGGGGGGGGGGGGGGAGGAAGAGAAAGAGATAAGGGGAACAGAAGATCAGTGCGCTGCAGCATGCGACTTGTCCATGGCGGCATAGCTATGTGAGAAATCAGGACGCGTGCTGAGGGCCTAAGCCTGAAGCTAAAGACTGCGCCATTTAAGTGTTTGAACAGCACCCGGATCGCTTTCCTTTCAGACGGGGGTATAGGCCAACGACCCGGGATATTGGTTTCCGCTATATAGGCGACGAGAATCCCCTCACCAGCACGCTGCATCCAGTGATACTCGTTCACGGTCAAGTCGAGCAACAAATTAAGTACTGAATCGTCTCACCGCACCCGCTGTGCTCCCATGATGGAAAGCTCTGCATTGCGATGAGGTAGAAGTGGGCATTTCTAAACACCACTCCCAGAGACAGGCGACAGAACAGTGTTGCATCGCAGCAGAAGAGACCAGGCAGTATCCTCAGTTGCAGGCACGCGCAGATCATTTTGCCGCCAAGATCGTTTTGCGTGAAAGGATTCGTAGGTGCCATGCAGCCGCTGCTCTTAATTGCCAGTGGAATTGGAACATCCTGCCCACTCACGTGAGTGGCACCTGTAGCGCAGTCAGCTAGTCGTTGATGAGGGACCTGTCGCGTCAGTTCGAAAGGTGGCAGCAGCCCACCAGTGGTCTGTCCCGTCACATTTCTCCCAGGTACCGCGAACTTTGTCTACGCTGTGTTGTCGGTGCTACCGATACGTGTGCCTAAGTATATCGGAGATTGCGAAGAAAGCCTATCGAGGCTTGCCCTGAATAAATTGAACATATCCTAATTACACGCATATCTTACCAGCCATGAGCATGTATTAGTGAATTTCCCGGTCTCACCTACTAGTTCAGCAGGCGCCGTAGTCATTCCGGGCAGACAAGTCACTACTGAGCAAATGATTCACGCATGATTACCTCAACGAGGTCCGGACTTGAATCATTTCAAGCGGCTGTTCAAAACCTAATTCAGCAAGGACCTCAAAGATCAGTTGTGTCCTGCTTTTCGAACTGTGCCTTTTATATTTAAATCAGTTTTACGCCTTGACAATCTTGGGGAACTAGTATCAGAGAACAGAGAAATGCAATACCGAGCACTACAAGGAGGTTGCAACATCATTTTCCAGTGGCTAACAGGGAACTGTAGTTGTCTCGCCTAGGAGAAGGAACAGAAGTCTAGAAGCTGCTATCGCACGAACGAATGAGCAAGGCGTACGTTGTAGGCGAGTCCCCAGAGCGCCGGCCTGCCCACGAAGACCGCACGGGCTCCGAGGCTGAGTGCCTTGGCCGCGTCGGCACCCGAGCGCACTCCACCGTCCAGGTACACCTCCACGCGGTCTCCTACTGCAGCCACCACCTCGGATAGGGCCTCGATCTGTGGAGAAGTTTGGTTTGCATGTAGCACGTGCCCACCCCCCTGAGGCGTACCATGTAACGACTCCGAAAACTTCTCCGGGTTTCTCTGTCGCTCACGAGGGAATTCGTTATGGCGTTCGTGCACTTTGTGCTCGAATTAAACAGAGCATACGAAATACGTGTTCCTTGTAAAGTACACTTTTGTAGATGGCACAAATAAAGAAATGATTAGAGTTATGACGCAGACCACATGCACACCAGGCAATCATTTAGTTCTTGTTTTATGGTTCCTTTCTCAACTGTCTCGACGAGAAATTACCTCAGAATTTCTAAACTGGCGATCATTGGTAATACATAGGCACTCAGTATAACGCTGTGCATGTCGCGAGAAAATTACGCGGAAAGCACTACAAAAACATGAAAGCCACGCAAAACCATGTGGACACTACAAGCATTTTCGTATATTAACGCGACAGCTTATAGCGAACGTTCGGAGGAAAAGCCGTGCTCGTTGCCAAACTAATTCAGGGTTGGTCGATAGGGAGGTGACGTCACACGTTTATTTGGGAATTATAATGATTAAAACTCAAGTTACATTTTGATTTTCATGTCGTAGCATGACTGAAATTTTATCATGATATAAATTTGTGAATTAAATTAATTGCACTGGACACGAAATTGACGTACTTTGTTAGGAATCCATACAATGACCTTTGGGATGCGACTCAGGCATGCAGGCATACTTATCTCATATCATTCCTTCTTTTTAATCTGCCGTGGGCTTCTCACCTTTATTTAGTATGCAAGCGGCTTCGCCCCGTACCATGTGCACTGCATAGTATTAAATATTTTATGCCCTTTTATGTTCAGTTATGTGTTGCAAATGCTCTAACGTATAATGTGCTTACATACGGCGTCACTGTGTATGGCGATTTACGCTCCGTTGGCAACGCAGGTTGATTTCTCTTCTGCCTTTATTTTTGCGCATGATTTGTCTATTGACAGTGATGCTGATATTTTAGGCGATTAATTCTTCCTTACTCTAACGCTCTGCCAATGTATACTAAACACTTTAGATGTAGTCAGTACACTATTCGATGCGTTTTTGCGCCTGACTCAAGAACAAAATACCAGTTTTGCATACCTCGCCAATTAACACGGTATGGTACGCATACACGTAAAGGTGTTATACTTGCGTATTTTAATACCCTGCCGCCTAGTGTATTCCGCGCGAAACGAAGTACAGGCTGAAAAAGCTTTGCGTCCTGTCGTTACGTCCCTTCCTGCTGCATAGGTGTCATATTTTCTGCATAAACTTCACGCTGTCATTTCTTTTCAGTGTTGTAATGCTTTATCCTTGAACAAATTGCGTTCTGCGATTTTCTATGCGTGCAGTTTTGTCCTAACGTCTGCACTGTGTTCCTTTTGATACATTTCTTTCATGAAATTGCCGTCGGCTTTGCGCGGCCACTCAAGCCGTCTGAGGCTTTGGCAGCGTTATTCCCTTTGTATATGAATTGACATGAATAAAGGTGCTGTATGTGTCTGTCTCTATGTCTGCCTTTCAATCCATCCATTACGCTGCGTAATTACAAGATTTAGAACCTAGTTATTTACTTAGACGTTAAGAAAATTTTAAACCTAACCTTGTCGTTTCACTATGGTTAATATAAGGTGAAATAAACAGCCAGGCTCAATAACTTTAGAGGATGCTTCGTCTTGACGTGTGCAACCAAACAATTATTCTAGCAAGCCGATACATCGACTAATTTTAAGGTCGTTCACGATTAAGAATGTACAGTAGCAGTCTGTCATTATGCATTAGCAACATTAAACGCTTTCTGTGAGCCATTATGCAGCGTACATAGTAATTAGCCGCCATACTCACTCAATAAACATATAGCATACCGTTGCTGGATCTCCGTCAAGCTGCCGGCCACCATGATTTGAGACCAGGATAGCTGACGCACCGTAACGGACGGCTTGAACTGCCGTTTTCGCTGTAACCAAGCATAGGACTTTCTCAAGGGCAAGTCAACCAATTTTTACGCTAGATATCAAAGTCAACTGCCGCACGAGGACAGTGTGTTACAGTGTACCAATAAGAAAACTTTTCACTGCGGTGCTGAGAATCAGAAATCTAAACAACGAAGTGAAAAATTTTCTCATTGGTACACTGTGTTTAACAGGCAGTCCTCGTACGGCAGTTGGCTTTGATATTTATAGCGTTCCGACGCCTGTCGAAATTGTATAAGAGGAATAATAGCGCCGCTAGTCAGCACAATTTTAGCAAACGCGCAACATAGCTCAACGCAGAGCACAAAACAATTCGTATGGGTACCCGGACACCAGGGAAGAGAAGGGAACGAGGCTGCTCACACTGCCGCCCGAGCGTCTCTCCCCCGGAGTTCCGCTGAATTCCCAGACTCTGTCGGGACTCCTGTATAAAATCTGCTTACCGCATATGAGGACATTAAAGCATATCTGCGCCTCAGTAGGCAAGCGTTCCCACAGCCTGCCAAGGGCGTAGATATAACTGCGGAACGACAGCTCAGAAGGCTCCAAACAGGGTTGTTTCTCAGCCCTACGATTCTATAACTCATAGACCCATCTTTTTCGGGGTGGTGTAAATTTTGTGAGATGTGGGCAGACGCATATCATATGGTATGGGCCTGCCAGAAAAATCCGCAAATGAAGAGAGTAAATCAGCCAACGAGAGAGGGCTGGGAGGCGACCTTGTCCGGCTGCTTGGACCTGGAGTCCCAGAGGGCTCTGGTTAAAAGAGCGGGGGCAGCGGCTACCGCCAATGGTCTTCCGGAATGAGGACTACCACCCAGGCAAGAGAGTGGTGAAACCCTCCACTGCCCTCTAAAACCCACATCAGTGCATCCAATAATGTTTTACCACCATCACTGCGTTGTTGCTCATTGACACAAGCGATTAGTGTTAATCCGGACTTATATTGTTTCTGTTAATAAATCTGGACAGTATTTTTATTACAGGGTTACGTGTCGTTACAAAAATGGCTAAATTCAGGAAGAGGTTGTAATCACTGTTTCAAAAATAATTCAACAGTACATTGGAGCAAATCATATGATTACGTAGCATGAGCGTAACGCTATATTGCTTAAGACTTATCGATAATTCAGTATACAATACTAAAGGTTGTGCTATAGCATTGGGGTTTACCTCCCTTGCCTTTCTGTCTCCCACACCTGCCGATTTCCCTTATGGCGGCGAACACGTGCTCTCATATTTACGGAGCCATCTTTCAGTGCGTAAAAGAGCAAGACCTTGATTCTGACGATGTTTGCATGACGCGACCCCCTTTCACGGCGGAGCCCGCGCAGGTTCGTCCCAGCATGCTGACCTACTCGCGCAGGCTGGATCCTTCGGGTTCAAAGTAACAACAACTAACTTCTGTAAGTAGCCACGCAGGCGCTTGGGAGAGGACGCAGTGCTCTCGGCTTCACAACGTTCAAAGCGGTGTTGGGCGAGCGTTGTATGTTGACAGAGGCGCGTCACACTTGATAGCCTAGATGGAGGATGCGTTAAGTAAAGCATGGTTGTTCAAAGAGGAGTGAGATATGCGGAAAAGCTGCTGCGGTTGGTGTTTGCAGGCTGAAG